>NW_027509778.1:90000-212500 GCF_048541705.1 Temnothorax americanus
ATCACCTTCGTCTGGATCCTGAGCATCGCGATCAGCCTACCTCTAAGCCTGATGTACTCGAAAGTAAGCCGCCGCACTTTCGCCAACAATCGCATTTTCGATTTCCATCCGCGATGATTATTATTTTGTCAATCAAAATCCTTTAGTTCTCTTCTTTTTACTTTTCCTCGTCCTTTCGTCTTTCTTTACTCTCGAAAAGTCGAAGAGTGAAATCGCTCAAAACGAGTGAAATGCAAGTGTATTGAAAAGTGAAAATTGAGCCTGTGCACTTCAAGTAATTCGCCACTCTAAAAAAGAGTAAAATTGCGCTCAATAAGTTGGAGTACAATCGCACTCCATTTGAGTGAAAGGACACTCTTTTCGAGTGCAATAGATCAGTAATCATCAGGAGTGAATTATGTCACTCTATAATTTTGAGTGAAAAATTTCACTCTGTTAGAGTCATTTATCAATTGCTCTTTAGTGAATAGTGATTCACTATAGCTTTAGAACGAGATCGTATCACTCTGATAAAGTAGGTATCCGTTCTAAAAATTTGAGTAAAAAATTCACTCCTACCTTACGAGTGCCCGCATTTACTTAAATTATAGTGACAATTCCTCTCTTTTGGAGTGACTATCGCAATCACTGTAATATATTATAATATTTTAAAAAAAGGTAAAAAAAGGCGCCAAGTACACGTATAGTAGGGTATATGTTGTTACCTAAAAAAAAAGAAAGTGGTAGTATAATACCTCGAAAAAACCTAAGTAACAACCCATGTGCGAATTTCAAAAAGGCTCAGTGCTGGCTTAGTACTGGTGCCAGAATTACTAGTACTGGCTGACGATTCTGGGCCAGTACAAGCTAAGATCAGGATCATTACTGGGGCAATGTCGGAATGATAACACGGGTCCCAGTCTTGGCGCCAACTTTGGCCCGACACAGAGTACTAATACGGGGACAACACTGATTGCCATATCACTCGCGGCGTGTTGCTTTCGTGCCGCGGTCGTTACCTCCAGCGCCGCTTGAGCAAAAAGCTTTCTAAATCCCCTTGCGGCGTGTTGCTTTCGCGCGGTTGTTACCTCCGGTCCCGAGCGAAAATTTTCTAAGTCGACCCAATACGTCCCCAGTACTGGAGCCGACTTTCGACCGTAGATCAATATCATTTCTGGCCTCATACACGGTCAGTACTGAGACGAGACTCGCCTCGGAACAAAATATGATTGGGAAACGATGCTCCCCGCATCGACTTTGTTGTACGTGCCCCTTTCGTGTACGTATTCCACAAACGTTTTTCACATTCGTACGGACCAAGCAAAACGCGTTTGCACGTCTGTACGTATCGCTCGTGTCGCTCGGCTCACCGAGCGCACCGAACCTCTTATAGTACCCAACCGGCCGGCCGAGCGATCGGCGACGCACGGCCTTACGCACGGTCGCTTACGGGCCCCGGAGGCGAGACGCAAAGCAAGACGAATGACACCATAATTCGAGGTACTTGTAACCGAGAGACACGAACGCGGTCGTTACCTCCGGCGCTGCTCGAGCAAAAAGCTTTCTAAGTCCCCTCGCGGCGTATTGCTTTCGCGCGGTTGTTACCTCCGGTCCCGAGCGAAAATTTTCTAAGTCGACCCATTACATCCCCAGTACTGAACCGACTTACGGCCGTAGATCAATATCATTTCTGGCCTTATACACGGTCAGTACTGAGACGAGACTCGCCTCGGAACAAAATATGGTTGCATGGGAGTACTGGTCACCGAGACTGGCACAATACTGATCTAGCGGTTTATCCGTACTGGGGCAGTACCACCCATCAAGTCTTGGCAGCCAATATTGTGCCAGTTCTGGGCCATGCGGACAACTCTGGCAGAAGTCCGACATTCGCACATGGGAAGTGGTAGATCTTTATATCTCGAAAAATCTCGAAAAAATCTAAGCAATAGTATCTTTATTTCCGAAAAATTATAACCCAAGTGATACACGTCACTAAATTATGTTACCTTATCAAAAAGAAGAGTCGCGTTTCAAGTGATCTATTACAATTACAAAAAAGAAATGATATCTCTTTAAATTAGAGCGCCAATTACAAAGAGAACATGTATATTGCCCCAAAAAATAATTGTTGCACTACTTTGAAAAATCTTTACATTGTGTCAATTAGAAAAGAATGTATGATAACAATTTTATAAGATTAAAAAATTTTATTTAAATTTAACAAGGGAATACAAGATATTTAAATACAAAGTTTACATGTGTATTTTTTAATGGTCACAAAGAATTACAGAGGTAACAGTACAAAATAAAAATATTTTATTAAAATACATAAATTTGTCTTGTAAAAAAACTTGGCGCTGTTAGACCTCAAAATTTTAAATAAATAAAGACAACAATAAATAAAAATAATTCAGAGAAGAATGCGATGGGAGTAACATTAAATGATTATCAGCGTGGATGTGGGAGTGAATGATATGGGTGTGCGTGACGACGCGGACGGCGGATAATGCGGCTTATAATTAAGTATAGAATAAGTTTATTTATTTATTAAAAATTTCGAGGTCTAACAGCGCCAAGTTTTTTTACAAGAAAAATTTATGTATTTTAATAAAATATTTTTATTTTGTACTGTTACCTCTGTAATTCTTCGTGATTAAATCTTTTATTCTATTGAAAAATAAAATTAAAAAGGCTGCAAATTATAAACTTGCACATTGCTTCCTCATTATTACAGGAAGCTTATTTTATTTAATGTATAAATTTAATATATATGAGGAAGCTTTTATTTTATTTAATGTATAATTATTAGTATTTATTTTTTTGGCTTCCTCATAGAGGAAGCTTTGTGAGCAAAGGGTTCTACTTGCACACTTAAAGACTATAAAATGTCTATATGTGTGTATGTGTGTATATATGTGCCAAATTTACCAAAATGTCTATAACTCTGGAACTAATTAACCGAATTTAAGTTTTAAATATATGAAATAGGGGTAGAAAAGACTGAAAAATATAATAAAATTAGAAATAGATCGATATCTCCAAATTTGCGGAAGTTAGAGCAACCACGGACATTTCTAAAAAAATTCAAAATTTTTTTTAAAAAGAACCCCTTTACCGATCATCACTAAATTCAATACCAACCTTCCTTGAATGATACTCTATCGATTAAAAAAAAAACAGCCCGATATCTCAATATTTGCGAAAGTTAGAGCAACCACGGACATCAAATCTGTACATACACACCCAAGCAGCATTTTTCGGTTAACTTTCCGACTAAGGACTACTTTTCTACTAATCACAACGTTGTAAGCGGTTCAAGAAAGTTATAAAATGTAACTTATAATTACTAACGTTTTTTGGACGTTGTCTAAACGTTAAAATTACGACGTGCTTTTTTTATCACTTTCCCAACGTCAAATTCGAAACAGTTTAAGTCCTATTACCCGACGTTAAGATATTTAACGTTCGCCTGACGTTATACTCTGCACTACACTTTTCGAGCGACTTTAATACGTAATTCCCAACGTAAACCAACGTTTTGTTATCAAACGTTGTAAAACGCTAACGTTGTGAAACGTCGCCTGTGGTCATTTCTGACTGACGTTAAGAAATCGCGAGAAATGGTAACAAATTCTGCCTAAATGAATGTAGAGCAGATTACTGCTGCATCAAGCGGGCATCGTCGAAGGCAATTCGCGGCGTCGTGCGTAAGCTACGAGGACTATGCGACGAATGTTGACGATCCACGGCCAAACCGGTCTATCTCATCTCACGCGGTTATCGTCGCGTCGTCGGGAAACAACGCGCGCGCGCCGCGCGATTCACAGCTCGAGAGCGCGTTCGCTCGGCTGCACGGCTGCCATAACCATGCTCTAGATCACCATATAGATGGTATTGCATAGGTCGGATTTGGTTAAGATATACGACTCATTCGCAAATCTAGTATAGAATTTTTAACTAATTGATACTTTATCGACATGTTAAGTCAGTTTGGCGACCTTGTTAAGACTTTTAGTCAATATAGGTACAATTTTGCTTACAGTGGTATACTACTTAGTTTGGAAAAGTCTGAAAAAGTTAATTATTTTATACGAGAAGACAAATTTTAGTAGAATTTATCGCACCTTTCACTACGTAAAGTTTGATATAGTGTGGAACGCTGACTTCGCCATTTTCATTCCTCAAAGAGGAAGGCAAATAATCCGCCATTTTCCAGTATATTTAGATTTATATTTTTTAACGCATTTTATTAACAATTTAAAGCATTTATATAATATCTGTTGTTAAGGTTTTGACAACATATTTATCTTAAAAGTAATTTTGATGAAAAAAAATTAAAATCTACACTTTGAACAATTTTAGTTATTTATTAGAATATTTAGTAAATTGGAATATTTTAGAAAGGATTCGTCTAATTTCGACTTATCATTTCCACATTTATCAATAAAGTGAGTTTTGTTATACAATTTCAATGCTGGGTTCGTGTATTTATGGCAAAATTACAATAGTATCAAAGACTGCGCAAACTATATTTTTCCTATAAAGCCATTTTATTTGTGCCAAATTGATAAGTACGTATTATGATACATTTATTACACCAATGCCGTCATATGGTTTGAATGGAAGCACAAAAACTACACCTAAAATGTACGTTGTGAAAAAATAACCTCAGGTCTAGCAGAGTGTACAAAATCAAAGTTTACATACCAACGTTAAAACTGGTGGAAAAAATGTAACCTTAATTTAACTTATATAAGTCGGATTCCAACGTTGGTACAACCTAAATTTGATTCCCCAAATTAGTGCAAAAAAGGGTTGAAACGACGTAGCGAAAACGTTGGATACCAACGTTAAGTGTGTTTATCTTAACGTCGGGCGGACGTCAAAATGGTGCTTGGGCACATACATACATACGGACATTTTTTTTAATGCGATATTTTGACCTTTTACAACAATATGAACACATTGGCATAAAAAACTCCAAAACCGATCTCTTCTTTGGTTTCTTCTACCCCTATTTCATATATAATTAATTTAAATTTGGATGACTAGATCCAACTTTATACGCAAACAAAAATCCGTAAACGATTTCACGAAAACAAAGCTTCCTCTATGAGGAAGCAATACATATATAAACTTTATATTTAAATACAATATTCCCTCGTTGGATTAAATATTTTAATAAAATATTTGTATTTTGTACTGTTACCTCTGTAATTCTTTGTGACCATTAAAAAATACACATGTAAACTTTGTATTTAAATATCTTGTATTCTCTTGTTAAATTTAAATAAAATTTTTTAATCTTATAAAATTGTTATCATACATTCTTTTCTAATTGACACAATGTAAAGATTTTTCAAAGTAGTGCAACAATTATTTTTTGAGGCAATATACATGTTCTCTCTGTAATTGGCGCTCTAATTTAAAGAGATATCATTTCTTTTTTGTAATGGTAATCACGAAAAAAAAAAGGTCTTGTTCACCAGACGAGACAAACATTTCTATACGTTTTTGGGGTCACTGAATTCGAATCCGGAGTTGGTTTAACTCGGTCAGATCGCATTTTGTTCCTAACCTTAAAAAAGTGATGAAAGTTGAAACATTCATTAAAATGCCCAGAAAGGAAAGCGATTGTGTATGTTTTTAGGGTCGCTGAGTCCAAATTCGGGGTTAGTTTGACTCGGCCAGGCCGCATTTCATTCCTAACCTCAAAAAAGTGATTGAAAAATCCGAAAACTGACCCTGATATAAATTTTTTGTATTCAGCGTTGGGTACATAGAACTTGTTAGTCATTTTTTTAGCATAAAATCCTGCTGCCTTGACAGATACTGTAACGATGACAACTGCCCCGAAAGGGGATGTGTAGAATGATTCGTTCTCAGGTTTGTTGAGGTAACGATGCCAGCAAAGGCGCGCTGCTTTGCAGGTGGGCGTGAGGGTGTAAGGATGAAGCCGCGTAGTGTGTCCGACGACGAGTTGACATAGTCCTCGTCAATATCGGAAAGCTCTCATACTTAGGCCTAGGGAGGTATGAGAGTTATCACCCCTGGAACGGTGGACTTACCTGCGGTCGGACCAGGATCTTTCACGCGCGGGTTTTTCTTAACACACATGGCACTTTCAAGGAAATAGTTGCTGGTCTGGTGACAAACTTTGGAAAGCTGGGTTGTCTGATAAACCTGAAGTTACATTTCTTAGATTCTCACATAGATTACTTCCCAATGAATTTGGGAGATTACAGTAAGGACCAGGGAGAAAAATTCCATCAAGACATACAGGAAATGGAACGTAGGTATCAGGGAAAATGGGATGTAAATATGTTGGTAGATTACTGTTGGACATTGAAAAGAGAAGATGCTCAAAAAGAGGTCAAACGTAAGAGGAACCCCCTTCGTAGGTCCTTCGAGAATAAAAGAACGAGATATCACTGGGAAAGATAAAAGTAAATTTTCTCCAACATATCGGGGTCCGTTTTTGGTTTTTTTAATCACTTTTTTGAGGTTAGGAACAAAATGCGATCTGACCGAGTTAAACCAACTGCGGATTCGAATTCAGCGACCCCAAAAACGTATAGAAATGTTTGTCTCGTCTGGTGGACAAGACCTTTTTTTTTTCGTGTGCCTGTGAATAGATCACTTGAAGCGCGACTCTTCTTTTTGATAAGGTAACATAATTTTGTGACGTGTATCACTTGAGTTATAATTTTTCGGAAATAAAGATACTACTGCTTAGATTATTTCGAGATTTTTCGAGATATAAAAATCTACCACTTGTTACTTAGGTTTTTTCGAGGTATAATACTACCACTTTCTTTTTTTTTTTAGGTAACAACGTATACACTACTATACGTGTATTTGGCGCTTTTTTATCTTTTTTTAAAAAAAGTAATTTTGTGCGGATATCACGCTTTTTTGTAGTATATTACGCATTTTATAAACAGTATGTACAGGATAAAGCTATTTGGAGGTATAATACTACCACTTTGTTTTTTTCGAGGTAACAACATAACAGGGTAACAACATAATACATATACACTACTATGCGTGTACTTGGCGCTCTTTTTTACCTTTTTTTAAAAAAGGTAATTTTGTACGGATATCACGCCTTTTTGTAGTGTTACGCATCTTAATCTTATAAACAATATATCTTATAATCTAATAAACAGTATATAATACAAGGTATAAAGCTAAAAGTGTTACGGATTATTATTTCTAAAGAAAACAACAATTTAATATTTTGCTTAGTTTTTTTTTAATAATAATCTGTAACTTTTTTAGTTGTACATCTTGTATATATTTTTCAATTTCAACATAAAACATAATCGCAATAAAGCATGATTAATGTTAATAAGTCGTTAACTGTAAAATTCTTTTTTTATTTTTATTTGCGTGTCTTACTGAATGTTGTTCGCAACTGTATATGTACCGATATCTTCAGGTATCGATATTTTTGCTAATTATTTTTACGTCAGACATAATTTTAATTCATCCAATTTTTATTACGTCTAGACATAATTTTCGTCCAATTTTTATTATGTCTAGACATAATTTTAATTCAGCGATTTTTATTATGTCATGACATAATTTTAATTCTGCCGCTAGGGAAATTTTAAGTCGATTCTTATGAATCAAGCTTGAATTTAATGTCTAGGTGTCCTAGGTTGCCGATGACGAGGTCCACATAATGCGCTCTATAGTTTTCGGTGTCCAGGTGTATTAATACCTTGAATTCGATGGCCACGTGTTCCAAGTTGCCGATGACGAGGTCCACATAGTGCGCTTCGTAGTTTTCGGTGTCTACATGTATTAATACTTCGAATTCGATATCTACGTGTCCTACATTGGGTGCGTTCAGCCGATACTCTGCTAGCGTAGCAATCGTGAGCAGTCGCTCGTATTCGCTCGTTTCCTCTCTTTTGACTTAATGGATTAAAAGAAGAGGAAACGAGCAAAAACGAGCGGCTGCTCACGATTGCTAGGCTAGCGGAGTATCGGCTGAACGCACCCATTCAGATTTAAAGTTATTAATACACCTAGACACCAAAAACTATAAAGCGCACTATGTGGACTTCGTCATCGGCAACCTGGAACACGTAGACATCGAATTCGAGGTATTATTACACCTAGACACCGAAAACTACGGAGCGCGCTATCTGGACCTCGTCATCAGCAACCTGGGACACCTAGACATCAATTTCAAGATATTAATACACGTAGACACCGAAAACTACGGAGCGCACTATGTGGACCTCGTCATCGGCAACCTGGGACACCTAGACATCGAATTCAACGTACGATTACACCTGGACACCGAAAACTATGAGCGCACTATCGGGATCTCGTCATCGGCAACCTGAGATACGTGGACATCAAATTCAAGGTATTAATGCACGTAGACACCGAAAACTACGGAACGCACTATGTGGACCTTGTCATCGGCAACCTGGGACACCTAGACATCGAAGTCAACGTACGATTACACCTGGACACCGAAAACTATGAAGCGCACTATCGGGATTCCGTCATCGGCAACCTGGGACACGTGGACATCGAATTCAAGGTATTAATACACGTAGACACCGAAAACTACGGAGCGCACTATGTGGACCTCGTCATCGGCAACCTGGGACACGTAGACATCGAATTCAACGTACGATTACACCTGGACACCGAAAACTATGAAGCGCACTATCGGGATTCCGTCATCGGCAACCTGGGACACGTGGACATCGAATTCAAGGTATTAATACACGTAGACACCGAAAACTACGGAGCGCACTATGTGGACCTCGTCATCGGCAACCTGGGACACGTAGACATCGAATTCAACGTATTATTACACCTGGACACCAAAAACTATGAAGCGTACTATCTGGACCTTGTCATCGGCAACCTGGGATACCTAGATATCGAATTCAAGCTTGATTCATAAGAATTGACTTAAAAATTCCCTAGCGGCACTTTCTGCCAAGCGTAGAGAACCTTCTTTTCCGGCAGCGGTAGTAATACAATGTAAGGATACGAAATCTCTCCAGATAAACATGAAGCAATTGACTCAATATATATATTATATATATACCTAATTTACCTAAATAGAAATCTTCCTCCTGACCGATAAGTCTATCGACCTAATTTCGAAATACGCGCGCGATATCGAAACAGGCGATACCTGCGCCGCCAGCGTCGAAAAAGTGAAAGTGACGTTTCTCTGATAATCATAATAATATTGAGATGAGAGACGGTCGACGTAGAAGTATTCGTATTCGTATCTTAAAAATAAATTTTCATATTTGGACTATGCGCCGCAATATCTCCGCTCGTAGGGCACGTAGCGGAATATTATGAGAGAAACCCCCCCCCCCCTAATTGGACCCCAAGCTATCGATCAAGCCTACTTAAGAACTTGATCCGTTCAATCGTTATCGAGATCTCAACATCTCGAGTACTCGCAACCCGTCGCGTCGCGTAAAAGAGTCACGGTCGGTCTCGCTCCGCGTGTACTTGGCGCGAGACACTAAGGTAAACGTCCCAATAGCCAACCATGTCCCAGTTCCCAACCATTTAGGGGAATATTCCACTTAATTAAGAGAATTTTCGATAAAAATAAATAAATAACCACTTAATTGAGTTCTACAATTTATAATCTATGCATAGGACAACGGTTAAAATAATCCTTGCGCTCTTTGTAGTAATTTTTTCGAGTTTCTTGAGAGTGCACGCGCTGCCCCGGGAAACGAAGCGCATCTGTAAGCCAGTTTGTTAAGAATTGACGAAGTTCAATTGTAACTATTGTCGCATTCATTCTTTATATATATTGAATAAATTATAGCTTTTTATATTCAGGAAGATGTAAAGAATGCAAATCTAAGGTCGAAATTTAGTTAGAATTGCCGAAAAATTGTTAATTTGCATGGTTGGATACTCGGACGTTTCAACCGTATGGTGTACCACTACCCGGACGCAACGAACTCAGCGGCACTCAGCGGTCTGACGCCGGTTGCGCAGTCAGCATGGCTGGATTTTCGCGCAGTTTTTCGCCGGTCCTCCCGTGCTGAGAACTCCGGACGGACCAGTACTCGGGCAACGTCGCACTTCGCTCGCCGTCGTTACGCGCGGCGTCGGTCTCTCGCCGCGTTAACGTCGTCACGTTCCGCCTTTCTGTCGCGAGGCGCGAGGTAGCCTGGTGCCATCCGACACGCCAGTTTTGACCGGGAACCGAGAAGTCCCGAGAAAGGACGCCAGATGCTTGAACCTAACCTCCAAGCGCGAAGAAGACTGCCTCGAGAGAGCACGCTCGTAGCCGCGACGACTCGCGTCCAACGTGGCTAACTTCACGCGAGATCCGCGATCTCTTGCGATCAATTTCCGTGTGCGCGAAGCACGAGCGAGAGACGTCGTGGACAGAAAGAGAGAGAGAGAGAGAGAGAGAGAGAGAGAGAGAGAGATAACTTTAATGAAAATTAACACGAATGATCAGCATTGACGCGCGGCATTGTTTACTAGTGTGCTTAAAGTGTGTTTAAAATTACGCTAAACTGAGGCAATTATTCGCAGTAAGTATGATATCTAACATTTTACAAATTTGGCTTCATCTGCGACTGGTTGGTAATAGGGACATCAAGTGGCCGGGTATTGGGACATAATCAAAAACTGATGGCCGGGTACTGGGACATTTCCTTTTCTCGCATTTTCCGAAAAAAAAAACAAATCAACTATTACCGATGGAACTAATTATTGGATGGTTTTCAGAAACTAGAGAATCCAAGCTTTCGTTTCGTCGTATCCGCTTATAAATAAGATTTGTTAATATATATAAAAATTCAATTTCAATTTTCCAGGCGTCTTAAATGGTCGGCTATTGGGACGTTTACCTTACCGTGTTTCTTGATTGGCAAAACCACTCTATGAGATTTAGAGAGTGTCTTCTTTTTTATGTTCTGGCTAATATTAGATGAGTAGATGAAGACAGTTATTGGTCAGACAACTTTACTACTGTAGCTTTCTTTTTCATTTTTATTAACAATTAAAAATAAATTATACAAATTATCTTTCTCCAGAATAAAATATCTGTAAAGAGAATTTATTCTATTTCATCAATAAATGGACTTTTCGATCGTATTATCAGTTCAGAGATATCTTACATTTTCTCCTCTCCTACTTTTTGTTCGCTCCGTATTGATAGTTTTGAAAAATTATACATTTCCCCAGATATGAATACACGACCAGCTTATACAACGGCTAAATCGTATAACCGCGATGTTATTGGATAGATCGGTATGTACGGTGGATACCATCGAAGTGTGATGGTTGTTGATCAGTTCGTATACGCGCGTATTCAGAAGCGCGCGTTCGACAGACGTGAACCACGCGTGCACAATGCGTGCCTTACCACGGTGGTAATACCACCGTTCTCTTCCGCTCAGGCAGAACGGGTCTGGCTTTCGAGCGGACGCGACCGATTCCATAGCGATTAAAGTTGTAAGAACGTTTGAAATAAAGTGAGCTATACTTACTGTAAACCGGAAGAACCGGGAGTGTATCTTTTCCCGCCTACATAAACATAACAATTGGCGACGAGGATCCAAACGAAGAGGGTACGCCCGAAAGAAGATTGCAGATGAGTACGGAACCCAAGATGGCAGAAGCACGAGTACATGCCACATTCCACATCGAGCCGTTTGTTTCTACGACAAGCTGGTCACGGTGGTTAAGCCGATTACAAGGCGCGTTCAGACTTTTTCACATGCCAATTGAACACAATAAGGTATCGTACCTATTACATTATATCGGGCCCGCAGCTTTCGATGTAATTTGCAATAAATGCGCACCAGACGATCCTTACGAACAAAACTACGATGAATTAGTCGCAAAACTACAAGAATTCTACGCTCCGACCCCGCTGAAAATTGCAGAAAATTTCCGTTTCCAACAACGACGACAGTTGGAAGAAGAAAGCATATTACAATACGTAGCGGCATTACAAAAATTAAGCATTAATTGCAATTTCGGCCCATATCTCAAAACAGCGTTACGTATAACCAGTTCGTTTTTGGCATGAAGAGTACGAGAATCCAGTCAAGACTCCTCGAGTGCCAAGACTTAACGTTCGACAAAGCAGTACAACTTGCAACAAGTATGGAAATGTCAGCAAAAAACACAGACCAATTACAAGGCACGACGACGGCGGTGGTACAAGTGGCAGATTCCAAGAAGCCTCCGGGGCGGAATTCGACTTCACGAGACAGCCGTCCGAAGAAGACGACCGATGCGACACGCCATTCGACAGCAACCGCAAAGAATAATACATTTCGTAATACACAAAATAGTAAAAATGTTCATTGTTACAGGTGCGGAAAAGGGCATTTAGCTACACATTGTACACTAAACCGAGAGATAAAATGCAGAGCTTGCGGAAATCGAGGGCATCTCCAATCGGTCTGTTTCAAAAATAAAAGTCAAACTCATAAATTTGATAAATTAGAGGAAATTCTTATCATGACATGCCGTGATAATATTCTACAAGTAGAATAAGTTAAATTAGAGCAAGGTAAATATAGACAAATTTCTGACACGATTACAAGTAAACGGTAAAAGCGTAGATTTTGAAGTGGATAGTGGAGCAGCGGTAATTATTGCAAATATATCACAGATGCGCAAATTGTTTCCAAATTCGACCATATATCCGACTAATTTACAACTATAATTACATATTGTAAGAATACGCTACCAACTACGGGATACATTACAGTCATAGTAACATACCGAAATTATACAGCATAAATTAAATATATATCTTACAGAAGTAGAAAGGAAACTCTTGTTGGGCCGCGAATGGTTACGTCAGTTGATGGATGATACTGTACTCAAAGAGATTACATTGTAAGTTCTTATTCAGAAAAAGCATTAAATGTAAACGCAAAACAACAACTAGATACTAGCTTACAAAAATACAAAGAAATTTTCGAAATAAATCTTCGTTCGATAAAGGATAAAAAAGCGTGATTAACTTTAAAGAAAGATGCGCAGCCAGTTTTTCTAAAACACCGTACCATACCTTTTAAATTACGTGCTTTAGTAGATAAAAGAGATTGAAAATCTAGAAGCCGCAGGGATCTTAGTCAAAGTTAACACTTCGGAATGGGCTACACCCATCGTGCCAGTTTTAAAAAAGGATGGCAAGGTTAGACTTTGTGGCGATTACAGCATTA
The DNA here is from genome assembly GCF_048541705.1 of Temnothorax americanus. Lineage (NCBI taxonomy): Eukaryota > Metazoa > Arthropoda > Insecta > Hymenoptera > Formicidae > Temnothorax > Temnothorax americanus. The sequence goes on from NW_027509778.1 coordinate 103,194, forward strand.
CTGTAAACCCAAATTTAATAGTGGACGACCATCCATTACCCACAGTTGATGAGCTGTTTGCGTCAACAGCTGAGGGAATTATTTTTTCAAAAATAGATTTACAACAGGCTTATTTACAACTATGAGTAAGGGAGGAAGATCAACACATTTTGACACTAAATACACATCGAGGATTATACAGACCTACGAGACTAATGTACGGAACAGCGTCGGCGCCAGCTATCTGGCAACGCGAAATTGAAGGTATCTTACAAGGTATAGAGTGAGTTTCAGTTTTTCTTGATGATATAAGAGTTTCAGGTAAAGACAAAGCGGAACACTTACACAGACTAGAATTAGTATTTCGGAGATTACACGAATACAATATTAAAGTTAACTTACAGAAAAGCGAGTTTTTTACAGATAAGATTGAATACTGCGGGTACATTATAGATCGTTACGGAATACATAAAGATAAAAAGAAAATAGACGCGATAGAGCTTATGCCAGTTCCTAAAGACGTACCGGAAGTTAGGGCATTTATAGAATTTGTAACTTATTACAGTCGATTTATTAAAAATCTTAGTTCAATCCTATATCCATTGAACAAATTACTACATAAAAACAGTAAATTTTGTTGGACGCAGGAATGCGATATTGCTTTTCGTAATGCAAAGAAAGCTTTTCAAAGTAATGAAGTCTATTATGATCCTAAATTACCATTAGTTCTGGCTACGGACGCCAGCCCTTATGGAGTAGGGGCAGTTCTTTCTCACCTATATCCAGACGGAACAGAAAGAGCAATACAATACGCTTCGTGCACCTTAACTGATACACAAAAAAATATGCTCAAATCGACAAGAAAGTCTACAGTATAATTTTTGGAATAAAAAAATTTCACCAATACTTGTACGGGAATAAGTTTACACTTTACACTGATCACCGTCCGTTAGTACATATTTTTGCACCATCAAAAAGTCTACCAGTATACAGTGCAATGCGCATGCAGCACTATGCATTATTTTTACGTGGGTTTAATTACACGATTAAATACAAAAATACGAAATTACATAGTAACGCAGATGGCCTGTCACGATTACCGATCCCAAAAGTAGAGCGATCCGAATACGATGTCGTCGATGCCTATCAAATTGAGATCATTCAGTCCTTACCGGTTACATTCGAAGAATTAGTTTCAGCTACAAGGAAAGATACATATTTACAACAAATAGTAGAAGCTTTACAAAGCGGTAGAAGAATGGATAAAAAGTACATATCATGCAATAACGAAGTAAAATACAGCTTACACCAAGGAGTTATTTTACGCGGACATCGAATAGTAATACCTAAAGTATTACAAAGGAAAATATTAAATGAATTACATAGTGTACATTTCGGTATCGTTAAAATGAAGATGTTAGCACGTAGCTATGTATGGTGGTCGGGTATAGACCGCGACATCGAACAAATTACTAAAAATTGCGCAGAATGTAATGCAAATAGGAATAATCCACCGAAAATCAAACATATTTGGGAACCTGCGACATTTCCTTTCGAGCGAGTACATATTGATTTCGCGGGGCCATTCATGAAGCATAATTTTCTAATAGTAGTAGACGCGTTTTCCAAATGGCCGGAAGTATACATTGTAAATAATATTACAGCGGACACTACAATAAAAAAATGTCGAGAGATTTTTTTCAAGGTTTGGACTACCAGTACAAATAATATCGGATAATGGACGTACGTTTGTATCAGCAGAGTTTCAAAATTTCCTACAACAAAATGGCATAAAACATAAAGTATAACAGCACCTTACAATCCAGCCACAAATGGACAGGCGGAACGCTTCGTACAAACCATAAAAAAAATCTCTTTTAAACCTAAATACATGTAAGATAGGATTAGAAGTAGCGTTACAACGTATACTTATGCAATACCGTATTACACCGCACTGTACAACAGGAATTTCACCCGCCGAACTAATGTTTAACCGAAAAATAAAGATGTGCGTTAGATATAATGAAGCCTACAAATAGTAACGGGACAATACATACGTCGAACAACAAACAGTACAGGGAGTTTCAAGAGGGAGAAAGAGTTAGCTGCCGAAATTACCAGTTAAGAGATAAATGGTTTTTCGGAAAAATCAAGAAACGCGTAGGGAAATTACACTATTTGATACTTTTGGATGATGGCCGAATTTGGAGACGTCATACAAATCAGATACGACAGATTGGAGAACAGACCCCACGCATTAGTAATAGCGATGAAAGTAGATACGTAAGTTATAACGCGGATGAGCAAATCAGGATAGAGCCTCAAAGACTACAAGTGGTAGCTAACCAAGGACCATTTAACACACCGGAATTACGCAGCAGGTCACAAAGAACTAGGACGCCGACCAACAGATACGGAGATTACGTAACACACTAAAGTTCTTTTGGTTGCGTCCATAGTTTCTTTCGTTAAGGAAAGGGGGTGTTATGGATAGATCGGTATGTACGGTGGATACCATCAAAGTGTGGTTGTTGATCAGTTCGTATACGCGCGTATTCAGAAGCGCGCGTTCGACAGACATGAACCACGCACCACGCGTGCACAATGCGTGCCTTACCACGCACGGTGGTAATACCACCGTTCTCTTCCGCTCGGGCAGAGCGGGTCTGGCTTTCGACCGGAGCGGACGCGACCGATTCCACAGCGATTAAAGTTGTAAGAACGTCTGAAATAAAGTAAGCTATACTTACTGTAAACTGGAAGAACCGGGAGTGTATCTTTCCCCGCCTACATAAACATATAACACGCGATAATTTTTTGCTACACTCTGCTCCGCCAATATGCTACTCAATTTTCCGTAACGATCGAAAGATTGCGCGGTATCACCACGTAAAATATCCTTCTCAGGTGGCAGACGCGAATCTCGATAATCGAAAGTTTATCGCCGTTTGCGGGAAGCGTTGCTCATCGATCATTCTCGATGCAAGATAAGAGCAGGATGGATTTATACAGGACTACACATCGCGGCGCCCGTTTTTCATCGGGCGGCGGCGGTCCCGTCCGGAAAGGAGGAGGCCGCGGTGGCGCGATATTCTCTCGCCCGAGTGAAATTAACGGCACGAGATGAAGCGACGTTATATTATGAAACAGTTGTCCGTTGTTTTCGGCGTACGCCCCCCTCGTAAATCCCCGAAACTAGCCCTTCAACCAGCCGTCGTTTCAATGCGGCTTTACGCCACAACCGTCCCCGAAAATCGCGTTAAATGTCACCGTCCAAATCCCGAAGCTTCGTCATTGCTAAATAACACCAGCGAACACGCAACACGCATTTCGAAGAATTGCACGCCACTTGTACAATTTCATTCGCTGTAATTTATTTTACAGCTGAATGTACACATAAAACTTGTTTTATCTTCAGTTTATTTTTTATTGCTGTTACATATATTCGTTTTTATTTTTATGTTCTACATTTACGTCCAAAGTGTTTAAGCGACGTAAAAGAATAATGGCGCACAGTGGAGAACCTAGTAGCTGCGCGCGACAACAAAGTAATTATACATGTCGCCTTTAATTTTCGCGAATGTAAACATGACAGCAAATTCCGGTGGAAAATACCGGCGTTATGGGTTTTCAAGGGATGGATGTAATGTGTACACGTCTAACAGGTTATTTTCTTACCCTGGGTGTATTCATCGTCGTAGAAGCTGCCTCGGCTTGCAAACTGCTCTTACAAATGTGCAAACTACTTTCGTTTCACAACGCGCGAGAGAAAGAGAGAGACGAGACGGGACGGGGCGAGACGACGAAACGACGAGCATCGCCGCATCGACGAGAGTTTGTCGGACGAGTTTCAGCAACTTTACAACACCATACCAGCGCGTTTCAAGCCTTACTTGGGTATTGATCCAAATTTTGCGGCCGCCATGTATGTACTCATTCAAAATTCCATCCAACACCCGAAGTGTAATTTGTTCTGTCAGGCGACAAAAATATATCCCATACGATTGTACACATGCCTCGCATATTCCGCGTTTTTTCCCGCGTTGTAAAATCATTTGCTTTAAATTACGCATCAATCTAAGATCTAGACCTTGAAAAAAAAGTGGAGAAAATATAGACATAGATAAAAAAAAGTCTTCACGGTACGTAAAATTTTTACCACACACACATCCTGGATATCTCCATTTTCTCCATCGGGACATTTCTGGACATAAATTTCAGATTTTCCGTGAAATTGAATGTCAACATTTCGAAGTTTGTGAAATTGACACAATCTTTTTATTTTTTTAGAGACTTGGTATCACAAATTTATTCTGATTTTTCACATATCAACTTTTCGGACTCTGAATATTTTTATTTCTATAATTGACACTTTTCGAGAGATTTTGTCATTTCCAAATCCAGATTTCCCCTGAAACATTTTTATCGTCGATCATAAATTTTAGAATTTTTGTGAAATTGAAAGTCACAATTCCGAAGTTTGTAAAATTAACATAATCTCTTTATTTTTATATCGACTTGGTGTCACAATTTTTTAAGTATGATTTTTGACGTATTAACTTTTCAGATTCTGAACATTTTCATTCCTATAATTTAGACGTTTTCGGGAAATTTTGTCATTTTTAAATCCAAATTTTCTGGAACATTTTTATCGTCAATTTCATAACAAAAGTAGAAAATCCTTGATTTCTCGGTTTCTCAACTTCCTTCTTATATCGAAAAACCTACATGGAAAATTAAATGATGCGGCGACGTCATCTCCGAGCCGCTCTCCATTCCTCGGAGACCCTATGTCGAGTGGAGTGCTATCGACTGACGTCGAGCGAAATTCGCACCTTCTGGGAACACGTGTGGCGAATGTACACGTGCGTGGGGTGCGATCTTGCAATGAGGGAGCGTCTATTTCCTCATCTTTTTCCCGTTTCCTTCCTCCCCCGCGCTCACCGACGGGCGTTATGACCCGCGCTCGATCAAGGCGATCGCCGCGCGCTGCGCGCCGCGAAAACGGAACACGAGCTGACTATTACGGACGACGGAGTCGACAGAGACTAAAAGCGGAAGCGTATTTCAAGGAAGATTCATGTCTACGGGGTGACCCGCGAGCCTCGCGTCAAACTTTAACGATAAGCAACGATGAATTATGGAGTGTATTGTCTCGCGTATACTCCGCGCTAACTTTTGAAATAAAGTGCTCGAGCGGACGTGTAAGGATAACTCCATGATCATCTCCGCAAGTCTAAATTATTAATCAGTTGTTTACAGAAAATAACAAGTTACAGACAAGTGCCGACAGTCTATTTATTTACTGGCACCACGCCCTGTAAGAAATTATTATTTCAGCGTAATTGCAAGAATAAAAAACAAATATTTTTAATAAAAGTTGATTGTGATTTTTTCCTACAAATGAACGAAATAAAATACACATATCGGTTCATTAATATTTTTTTCCCTCTAGAAAAATCCATAAATAATAAAAATTGCAAACTTCATTAACATGTTTTCCTAATTCTTTGCTTAATTAAAGGAATATAAAATGGATGACTAGTAAAACAATAAGTATCTCTTTGATGTAATAATATTTTATTAAAATTTGCAATATTTCGTTGATTAGAAAAAAATTGATATATATAAAAATTTAGTGTTAATGATTAAAACTTTAATCAGAAATATAGAAATAACACAATTATTTGTCTATAAAAATGTAATTTATTGATACATAACGTATATGTAGGAAATAAAAAAACTCATGAGAAAAGGAATTATCAAAGTATTTACAATCATTGCGCAGCAATGTATGAATTATTTTCATCGTATTCCGATCTTTCTCTCTATTTATTTTTGTTAATAAAAATTAATCTCTTGAATAAAAAAAAATTAAATACGTTCGCACTATTCCATAAATATTACTATTCACGGCTTCGTAAATAACTAAATTGGCGAGATGTTCATTAATCTTCTTGATTCTGCTTAGAAACCTAATTAAAGAGTTGTAAGGCGGGAGACTGATAACACTGAGTAGGTCTGACACAACAGCTTTATTACAGCTGGCAGAGTATTCCGCTGATTAAATAGACACGCAAGGAAAGCCGAATATAAAAAAGAGGCGTGAGGTTATTAACGAAAGGTGACGACGAGCGTATTGCGATGCCATCGCGATGGCGGATGACAGGATAACGGAACGGGCTGACGCGTGTTTCCGGCCTTTAATCCTCGGTATACTCAAAGGGTTCGGGTGGTTCGGCTTCCTTCTCTTCTTCCGGCTTCGGTCCGAAAGCTGAAACAAACCGGAAGTACTCAAGCGCACGCTCTTCGAGCATACTTGACACTCCAAAAGTAACGGATCGAATTGGACCGTTTATTTATAATAATTGCGTTTTTGTGAAAAAATTTATCTCCTTTTGTAAACAATCAATATCAAAAATATATTACAGATTATGCGTAAAATCTTAAATCTTCGACAGTATATAAATCAATAAATAACATGTATGCGAATAAAAAATAAAGTTTAATCTGAAAACCAAGTAATTAATAAATATCTTGAAATTTATGCCTATAAATTCATGAATATCGTATAAATAAAATTATATTTCAAGAACTGTGTTGCTTCACTATCGCGAAATTTCCAATTCAATCATTCTCATTGTCAGATAAATATAAATTATACTTTTTCGACGAGACCAATTTCTGAAAGAAAGTTTTGAGCTCTTTAATCAGCGAATACAGGATCAATCACTCACCGGCGACGGGCTCAACGAGTTCCTCCTCGGTGTCCGTCTGCGTGTGCTTAACCATGACGATGCCGCCGATCTGAAGATCCTTAACAGAAGTATAATGGCTGCCTTCAACCAGCTGTATGACCTTCAATTGCTGGCGCAGAACACGCGCAGGATTCTGGAGGATCTCGAAACTCGGCTCGGGCTCCTTCTTCTCCTTTTCATCGTCTTTTACTACTTTTTTCTCGGGTTTCTCCTTGGTTTCCTTGGTTTCCTTAGTCTCTTTCTCGTCCTTCTTCTTGTCATCCTTCTCCTTTGAAGACGACGCAGCTTCCTTTACCTCATGAAGCTCTTTCGTCTCCGACGGCGGATCCTGCAATTTTTGTTTAGTTTGTCTTTTCTTATGTGGGCGAGTGTTTGAAATCTATTAACGTGTCCTTTCATTTGTCATAAATTTGTTATATAATAAATTACCACGTTCATCATAAAGTCCCAGAATAGAAAAAATCTTAATAAATTATTTTGTACAACAATCTTTTTCATAAAAAAAAATGCGCAGAATTCTATTCTTGTTTATTGTAATTGAAACTTGAGGCTTAATACATTTTTAAGAAGTAAAAACAAAATTTATATTAACACGCAATGTACATCATATCATTACGCAAGTAAATGCGCATCAAAATAAAACAAAATGTGCAAATATAAAAATATATATCTAATCTATCTAATCTAATCTAATAATCCTTTCTAAAAAAAAGGCATGTTAAATCGATACTCGCATCTCTCAAAGTCTTCTCGAAAGTCTCGAATTGCTTTGTTGGCTCTTTTCCGCGATGCTGATTGCTCAGATTGCTGATTGATTCTGTTGCTGCGCTAACTTCGTGAGCGGCTGTCATAGCATATTTTGACAGTTGTGTGTATATAATATTAAAGCTAAATAGCGCGTCTGTGATGTCTAGTCTCCACTTTTAAAAAAGGCGTGTTAACTGAGTGAATTGCGTTTGTATCGAAATTATTGTTGCCTCTTTTCCGCGATGTCGATTGGTTATCTCGAGTGATTGCCGCGCCGTAGCTTGCTTCATCCCGTGAGGGACTGTCATCGCGGATTGTGGCGAGTTTAGTGCGTGTAGTGCGTCGTGTGTGTCGTGATGTGACAGCTCGCGTCGTGTCGCGACTGTCGCGAGGTTAATCGTCCCGCGTCGTGTCGCGAGGTTAATATTATGTCACTTTTCCGCGATGCCGTTGGTTCTCTTGCTGCGCTTACTTCATTTGCAGCTGTCATTGTATATTTTGACAGTTGTGTGTATCAAGAGTTAATAGTGTAATAGTAATAGCATAATGTTAAAGCTAAATAGCGCGCGCGAAGCGCGCGTCTGTAGTGTCTAGTTCCACTTTTAAAAAAGGCGTGTAAACTGAGTAAATTTCGTTTGTATCGAAAAATTAAAGCCTCTTTTCCGCGATGCCGATTGGTTATCTCGATTGATTGCCGCGCCGTAGCTTGCTTCATCCCGTGAGGGACTGTCATTGCGGAGTGGCGAGTTTCGTGCGTGTAGTGCGTCGTGTGTGTCGTGATGTGACAGCTCGCGTCGTGTCGCGAGGTTAATCGTCCCGCGTCGTGTCGCAAGGTTAATATTATTATTAATGTGATCTCTCATCATTATTATAAATATAAAATCGTTTAATTCTGAATTTTGGTCGCGTCACGCAAGGATCGAAGTGCCACGCAAAATATCAGCGGATCAAAGATAGGTAATTATAGTGACTCCTCTTCTAAAAAGTGCATGTCGTAGGTATTGTTGTCACTTTTCCGCGATGCCGATTGGTTCTCTTGCTGCGCTTACTTCATTTGCAACTGTCATTGTATATTTTGACAGTTGTGTGTATCAAGGGTTAATAGTGTAATAGTAATAGCATAATGTTAAAGTTAAACAGCGCGCGCGAAGCGCGCGTCTATAATGTCTAGTATAAAATAATTGTAAAAAAGGCATGTTAAATCAATACTCGCATCTCTCGAAGTCTTCTCGAAAGTCTCGAAGTTTATTGTTGACTCTTTTCCGCGATGCTGATTGATTATCTCACTGCGCTAACTTTGTGAGCGTCTGTCATAGCATAATTTTGACAGTTGTGTATCTGTTGTTAAATAGCGCGCACGTAGCGCGCGTCTGTGATGTCTAGTATATATAAATTTAAATTGAACCATTTATAAATTTTTAAACAAGAATTTAATAAACAAATACAAGTTGTATAATCCATGAATTTAATAATTTAAATATTCGAGAATTTAAAACATTCAAAATATCAAAAATTTTAACGTGAATCTAAATATGTCAAAATGCAGGAGTTTAAACTAACAAAACTTAAAAAATTTAATTTATGTATCAAAAAATTTAAATGCTTTCTAAAAAACGTTAAAAAACTCAAGATACTGAATATTTAAAAAGTACCTACTTCTATTTCAAGTGATCCTAAAAGTCAAAAAGCCAGACAAATTCAAGTATTTTAAAATCCCTAGATATAAAAACGCAATAATTGTAAAAATTATAAAAAAGATTCAAGAATTGAAAAATTCTAAAATTTTCAAGACTCAATAATTCAACTGATTCACTATTTTAGCATCAAGTCTCAATAACAAAATTACATTGCTAGGACGTCTTTCATTAAAACTTTCCGACATTTATCAAAAAAAGAACATTCACATTAGTCTAGTCAATGAGAATAAAATAGCAGGAATATAATAATGCAATTATTGTTTTCTATTTAAAAAATAATAATTTTTTTACCATTTTTTACATTTGATAAAACTCACTTTCAATAAAAACTCAATTAAATTAAAAGTTATTAAATACAAGTAAAAATAATTTAAAAATAAATTTTTACCAAATTGATCGCGACAAGTAAATACTTCAAGATATCAATGATACACATAATTCAGGCTTAAAAAGGTGTATATCGGATTTGAACATTCTCGATAATTACTTCTCGCTATTTTTCTCGTTAAATTTGATTTAACGCCGGATTATACAAGAGAACATTTTTCCTGACATTCCCTCTGGCATTTCTTGATTTCTCCTTTAACTTACCACTTCCATCTTTTCATGAGAGTCCCTGGCTTTCCTTTCAGTCTCGCGTCTTCTGGCACGAGCCGCGATACTAAGAACGGCGGTCGTAACCTTCTCTCGTTCCTCCCTCTTCTTCTCTTCGAGAGGCGCGGGATAAGCATACATACTTGGCCTGGCATTTGATTTAATCTCCAATTTGGGCATCTTTAGCTGAGCGTTCAGGGCGATCAAACACGTCGGCGTAAAAGCCAGAGCCAAGCAATGCGCAAGTGGGAACCAGTACCAGTATTGAGTGAATACCAGAGCACCGACCACCGCCAGCATGTTCGTATGTCCCGTACGCGATTGCAGAGATACAGTTACGTTACGACCACCTACGAAAAGACGGAAATTCGTTCGTCTCACTTCGCAGCTGGCTCTTTTCGTTTATAATTTTATTTCTTTCACGATTCAAGTTATTAAAATCTCAAAGCGATAAAAGTGCAAAAGTTCGCATTTTCACGTGTAAAAAATCTCGCAAAAGCACTTTTAGAAATTTAGAATACAAGAATTTGTGTTTCAAAAATTAGAAAATTGCAAATTGTTTAAAAAATTAATAAAAATGTAAAAATTTAATGAATCTATCATAAGTAATAAAAAAAAACTAAATTCTAAAAATTAAGAAATTTAAAAGCACGTTTTATATGTAAATACTAGTACCTCTACAAATTTCAAAAAAGTTTATACATTCCATAGATCAGAATACAGGGGATAATTCAATTTCAATTTTTTAGAAAAAATCAATTGCAGACTTGTCAAAATATTTATAGTTAAAATTGAAATATGCAAAAAAATCTGAAGAAACTCACCGGCGTCGATGATCCCTTGCGCCAAAATTGCTCCAAACTTGGCCATCACGTCCTCGTGTTTGTCCACGACGACCTTAGCGTATAATGCTCTAAAATCTTTAACACGGGCACACGTGGATTCCGTCTGCTGGATCAAAATCATGGCAGATGCGATCAGCGCACCTTGCCTGACAAAATTCACAGGATCATTAGTCATTGGGTCCAATAGAGCGATAGCTTCCTTCAGGCCGGTACCCGCGCAGGCGATACCCAAAGCCATCGCTGCGCCATACCGCACATGAGGATTATAGCTTTCCGCTAAGAGGGACACCACACTAGGGCATTGCTCCGGAGTCCTGGAACATATAAGAGAATCGCAATTCTCATTTTTCGCTCAGACTTGTTGATTTGTGACATTTGTATCATGCTCAATATTACTAACTCTATTCCCCTCTCCCCAAACTCACTCATTAATTAGGAACACCTTTGATATTCTTTCTCCTCGAACTCTAACCTACATCTTCGATTTTTTTTTAAATAAAAAATAAAAAATAATATTATAGATGCAGATTAGCATATTGTCAAATATTTCAAAAATGTAATCCCTTATATTAGTCTTTAAATTTTATTTTTGCTCGCGCCTCGCGCGTTTTCACCCTCCGTTGACCCGCCATTATTAACTCTTTTTTATTTTCTTCCTATTTATTTTTTCTTTTCAAAATCATCAAAAAATTAGAAAAATTTTGGCACCGATTTCAATAAAAACAATTCATTAATGAAAAATTATCCATTAATAAAAAATTAAACATCCTCCAAAAATTAAAAAAATTTTAACACGACTTTTATTTTATAATATAATTCTTTAAGATTCGGTGTCAATTAATTCCCGAAAAATTAGAAAAATTTTGTAACCGGTTTCCAAAAAAATCGATAACAAAAAATTATACACTTTATAGCAATCCCCGGGAAATTTTTACCTCTATTTCATAAGTAATTTTTTAAGATTCGGTCAATTAATTGCCGAAAAATTGAAAAAATTTTGTAATTGGTTTCCCAAAAAATCGGTAACAAAAAATTACACTTTATAGCAAACCCCAGGAAATTCTACCTTATTTCATATACAATTTTTTGACATTCGGTCAATTAACTTCCGAGAAATTAGAAAAGTTTCGTAACCAATTTCTAAAAAAATCAGTAACGAAAAATTATCTATAAAAATTATCCATAAAAAAATTCAGCTTGATATCCCAAAATTTACGGAAATTGGAGCAGAAATCGGAAACCCCTTTATTATTAGCAATTTTTCTATAAACTCATCGTAGCCATTCTCAAAAAATTATAAAGTTTTAAAACCAGTTTTCAAAACATCGATTATGAAAAATTATACACATCTTTACCATCCCCAAAAAATTAGGAAAATTTGGGCATTGTTTTTAAAAAAGTAACGCAAAATTATCTTAAAAAATTCAGCTTGATATCTCAAAATTTGAGGAAATTAGAACAATCACGTACATTTTTTTAAACAAAATGGAAACCCCTTTTTCATTAGCAATTTTTTTAATTCTATTACATTTTTTAGTTTTTTCTACCCTTATTTCATACATAATTCTTTAAGATTCGGTGAATTAATTCCAGAAAAATTGAAAAAACTTTGTAACCAGTATCCAAAAAAATCGGTAACAAAAAATTCTGAACCGGTTTCCAAAAAAATCGGTAACAAAAAATAATACACTTTATAGCACACCCCAAAAAATTATACCTCTACTTCATATACAATTCTTTGAGATTCGGTCAATTAATTACCGAAAAATTGGAAAATTTTCTGATACCGATTTCCCCCAAAATTGGTAACGAAAAATTATACACTTTATGGCAATCCCCGGGAAATTCTACCCCTACTTCATATATTAATTCTTTGAGTTTTGGTCAATTAATTTCCGAAAAAATTGAAAAAATTTTGTAACCGGCTTCCAAAAAAATCGGTAACAAAAAATTATACACTTTATAGCACTCCCCAAAAAATTCTACCCCTGTTTCATATATAATTCTTTGAGATTCGGTCAATTATTTCCCAAAAAATTGGAAAAATTAGAAAAACTTGTTTCAAAAAAATCGAAAATTTCGGTACCAGCTTCAAAAAAGATCGGTAACAAAAAATTATACACTTTACAGCACTCCCCGGAAAATTCTACCCCTGTTTCATATATAATTCTTTGAGATTCGGTCGATTATTTCCCGAAAAGTTAAAGAAATTTAAAAAATCGGTTTCCAAACAATCGGTAACAAAAAACTATACACTTTATGGCACTCCCCGGGAAATTCTACCCCTGTTTCATATACAATTATTTGAAATTTAATCGATTATTTTCCGAATTCGGTCGATTATTTGCCGAAAAATTAGAAAAATTAAAAAAATCGGTTTCCAGAAAATCGGTAATGAAAAACTATACACTTTATGGCACTCCCCGGGAAATTCAACCCCTACTTTATATACAATTCTTTGAGATTCGGTCATTTGGAACCGGTTTTCAAAAAGATTGGTAACAAAAATAGTACACTTTATAGAACTCCCCGGAAAATTCTACCCCTACTTCATGTATAATTCTTTAAGATTCAATCAATTATTTCCATAAAAATTGGAAAAATTAAAAAACCGGTTTCCAAACAGATTAGTAACAAAAACTATTACACATCATGACGCTCCCCGTAAAATTCTACCTCTACTTCATATATAATTCTTTGCGATTTGGTCAATTAATTCCTGAAAAATTGGAAAAATTTTTAATACCGGCTTCCAAAAAAATTGGTAACAAAAAATTATACACTTTACAGCACTCCCTGGAAAATTCTACCCCTGTTTCATATATAATTCTTTGAGATTCGGTCGATTATTTCCCGAAAAGTTAAAGAAATTTAAAAAATCGGTTTCCAAACAATCGGTAACAAAAACTATACACTTTATGGCACTCCCCGGGAAATTCTACCCCTGTTTCATATACAATTATTTGAAATTTAATCGATTATTTCCCGAATTCGGTCGATTATTTGCCGAAAAATTAGAAAAATTAAAAAAATCGGTTTCCAGAAAATCGGTAATGAAAAACTATACACTTTATGGCACTCCCCGGGAAACTCAACCCCTACTTTATATACAATTCTTTGAGATTCGGTCATTTGGAACCGGTTTTCAAAAAGATCGGTAACAAAAAATAGTACACTTTATAGCACTCCCCGGGAAATTCCACCCCTACTTCATGTATAATTCTTTGAGATTCAGTCAATTATTTCCCTAAAAATTGGAAAAATTAAAAAACCGGTTTCCAAACAAATCGGTAACAAAAACTGTTACACATCATGACGCTCCCCGTAAAATTCTACCTCTACTTCATATATAATTCTTTGCGATTTGGTCAATTAATTCCCGAAAAATTGGAAAAATTTCTAATACCGGCTTCCAAAAAGATCGGTAACGAAAAATTATACACTTTATAGCACTCCCCGGAAAATTCTACCCCTGTTTCATACCCAATTCTTTGAGATTCGGTCAATTATTTCCCGAAAAATTGAAGAAATTAGAAAAACCGATTTCCAGAAAATCGGTAACGAAATACTATACACATCATGGCACTCCCCGGGAAATTCTACCCTTGTTTCATATACTTTTGGTAAAAATTCGGTACATTAACGAATGAGTAGTTCGCGGACAGACGGACGGACGGACAGACAAACAGTCGGGTTTTATATAATAGTATGATTGCTATAACATATTTTTTATAATTTTTTTATATTTACCATTGGCATATTATAATTTAAGTTAATATTATATATTTATCAATTCCTTTTATCAATTTTATTTTCTATTTCTTCTTCGGGGGATCTTGTTTTTAAATTTTTTAAATTAAATATTATTGTCAAAATTTTTATATTTACTTTATAAATACAATTATGATTCTTTTCATCATGCTTCTTAATCAAATAAGTTTTATAATTAATCCATTTATTACATTTTTAATAATCGCAATTTTGGAATAAATTTTAATAAAGAATTAATCACCTTTCGTTGAGAGTCGTCAATATTAAATTTAATAAACCATTAATTCTTTCATATACCATCAATAAAATAATGTGTTGCAGTACGGTACTTAAAAGATTGCGGTATTTAAATGGATGTACGTTCATAAATTCTAATTACATAATAATTAATTGATAATAATTTAATGTTAAGTTAATAGCGTCGCTACGCCTCTGGTACGCTCGAATATTTATGTGAATTAATATCAAACAGTAATTAATAGATCTATTTTCTTATTCTGTTTCAGGAAGATGATTCAGTACTGGTGGACGGAACCTGCCAGATTCCCGATCCCCTCTATAAGTTAATCGGTAGCATAATTTGCTTCTATATCCCATTGGGAGTGATGCTGCTAACGTACGCGTTGACAGTAAAATTACTGGCGGAACAACAGCAGAACATCGGTGGGACAGGAGCAGGTTGGTCATCAGGGTGGTTGGGTGCCCCTCAGGGTGCTCCTCATCAGGGTGCCCCTCAGGGTGCACCCTCCGCGGCAGGTTAGTGTAATATGCACTAGCCTGTTTTTCCATTCCTAAAAACCTAATATCGATTGATATATCCTCTTGCTACTGACAATGAGATACTTGCCTCAATGCCTCATTTAATATTTTCTATTCGGATTCTACTTTGCCACAATTTTACTTAAAACAAAACACAAAATTTTTTAGACCTTTTATTCTTAAATATACATATATTTATAAAATATGATAAAATGTATAAATATTTAATTTAATTTTTCAAAGATTAGCAAAAATGACTATTAAAAGATTCCATCTTAATTTTTCAGAATCCATAAATATAATAAAGCTTGCGTGAACACTTATTCGATAAAATATTTAAGAAATTCTAGATTTCTTCTTCTCAAATTTTCCATTCTCTAAATTTTTAAACGTTCGAATCATTGATGTTTCAAGTTTTCACCAGTAGAAGTGCTTTTAGAATCGTAATTAAATAACACAAGTGGTTAAAACGTATTTCTCTTCCATCTACACTTTTATCATTTCACGGACTACTCCTGCAATTTCCTGCTTTCTTCCCATCAACTTGACAATGATAAAAAAATAAAACATGACTATTGTTCATCAAATGTTACCCTGTTGCTTGTCAACTTTCCATTGTTGGCAAATTTTTCTCTCTAAATCCATAAAAGTGAATAAACTTAAAATGTAATGTTTTAAAAAAATATATTAAAACAAATCTTAATAAAAAATGCAAGATGTAATACAATACACGGTAATGTATCCTTCTCACCAATTTTCTATCTCTTTCCGCACGGCAGTGCTTCCCAGTTTTTTTCCCGGGGAATACATTTTATTCGGAAATGAGCGAGGCGCCGAGCAGAGGAAACTGCGACTTAGTTTCTCTGCCTGATAAAAATTATTTATTCCGATTTATCGGTCGGCTTCCGAGACTTCAAAGAATACCGTGTGTCTGCAGGCGTCTCATAAACGTTTTCTGAGAACGCTGGGCGCAAATTCGTCCCCCTCAACAAAATGTTCCGAGGGAGAGAACTCTCCTACCGTCTCCCTTTCTCTTCCGCGACAGAAAGTTTCGCCGGAAGTCACATCGTCTATTGTCGCTTTGATTTTACCTGGGCAACCCTCCGATTACTGCCTCAAACAGAATTTACATACCAACTTCACGGCGGAATGCATCGCGCTATTTTATACACTGCGTTGCGCAATTATTGCATTTTAAAACGCATTCTTGATAAAGTTTTCTGGCCAGCTTTGAAGAAAATAAGAGTCGCGAGACATATTGTCTCATACATATTGACTTAAAAATGTAAACAATGAAAAAGTAGATTAATTACAATTTTCTATATTATCTGTAAAAGTTGAAGAGTGAAATATCATTCAAAACAAGTAAAATGCAAGTGTAACGAAAAGTGAAAATTTAGCTGGTGCACTTCGAGTGATTCGCCACTCTAAAAAAGAGTAAAATTGCGCTCTATATATAAATATATAAATTGAAATAAAATCACATGCTTCATTTAAGTGAAAGGGCACTCTTTTCGAGTGCAGTAAATCAGTGTTCATAGATTATGTCACTTAATAATTTTAAATGGAAAATTTCACTCTTTAGAGTCATTTATCAGTCGATCTTTAGTTAATCGTGATTCATTATAGCTTTATCACTCCGATGGAGCAGCCGCTCTAAAAATTTCAGTGAAAAATTCACTCCTACCAGTTTCTTCTTCATGAGTGAGTGCTCGCATTTAGCCTCAAATAGAGTGACAATCCTCTTTTTTGGAGTGACTATCACAATCACTCTAATATATTAGTGGCGAAACCACTCTGCTGAGATTTAGAGAGTAAACCTTTCTACTTATGTTTCTCAGATAATTCTTGGGAACTTTTCGGAGATAATGCAAAGTTCTTGCGGTTTCGTAATTGTTTCTCGTCACAAGTTAGGCAATTGCAATCTATTATCCATTCGCGAATCTCTGGCGTGTGCAATTCGCCATTACGGTATAAATAATTCGGCATGCAACATCGAAGATGCCCGGTGGGCGATGGTCGTTTGATTAATGGTGTCAGCGCGCGGTACGTTTTTTCGCGTCAAATCGATCCCGGAATCGATGGTATACGAGGGACTAGGCTAGGCTTCTGTCTAAAAGCACTTTGCGACAAGAAATTTCGCCGGCACGTCAACGGAAGCATGTCGACGTCCACAGCGGAGATATGCAAATGCCGGCCATTATGCAAAGATCTTGGATGCGGCAGAGTATGCTAAGAAGGCCCCGTCCGACTACTCGCCGATATGAAAATTAATCGATACCCCGTTGGGCGCGAACCCCGTTCACGGGCACTTAGTATTCCGCAAGGATTGAAAGATTGCAGGACATAACACAGAAATCCTTTAAGTACCTCATTAAAAGTTAATAGCTCTTATCGACAAACTCAAAATATCCCGTTAATTTAAAAGAAAAGATAAATTCAAAAAACAAAATTAAAAAAAGAATAAACAAAATTTACTTAAATTAAACTATTTTATAAAAAAAATTTTTAGAAGAAATTTAAAAGAACCTATACTTTTAAATTTATAAGAATTTTTTACTAAAAAATAGTAAATAAGATAAATTGTTTAAAGAATTATCTTTATTTGTAAAACTCCTATTTTCAATCAATCAATATTCATTTTTAACATTGTCGATTCTATAATTCATAGACTTCAGAGTAGGTACAATACAGAAATTTTTGCAAAGTATCTTTACAAAGAGTGGTTGAGTACCTTCTTGCGAAGAGAGCACTCGCATTAATTCACTTCAAAAAGCTTCAAATCGAAGAAAAAAACAAATTCAATCTTCAATATCTTCAGTCGCTAAATTTACTGAAATCTCGCGTTTTTCAACAAAAGAGCATCCCCCTTCGTTCGAACGAAGAGTAAATCCTGCATTTTCCGAAGCTCTCCAATCGCCAAGTCGCTAGAATCCCGATATAAAAAAGAAAACAAATTCCCCTTCATTCACGTATAAAATAGAAGATCAGCGGAATTATTCTTCCTTCCCCGATCGAAAGAAATTTCTGATTAATCGCTAAAATCCCTGGTTCTCCGATAATTCGCGCAGGGCTCGAGCGACGGGGCACCTGGAAGAGATACCTCTTGAACAAGGGCTCGGGCGGCAGCGGCGGCACGCCGCAACACACCTCCGGCACGTCGACCGACACCGAGCTGACCACCCTCGACACCCACGAGCTCTGGCTACAGGAGAGCGAGCCACCACCCTCGGCCATGTCCGCCCTTCATGCTTTCGGCGCGGAGATGCTAAAGCTATCGAGGGGTCTCGAGGGAATGGCCGGCAACTCCGGCAATCAGACCCCATCAAAATCGACAACCCAACACCAGCATCATCATCATCAGCAGCAGCAGCAGCAGCAGCAGCAGCTGCTGCAACTGCAACAGCACGGTCTATCACCGCGTAAATGCAGCTTCCGCAATGGGTATGATGAATATTGCAAGTCAATTATGTGTTTGAGAATTATAATTCTTTCTAAATTATAATTCTTGTCTTACGGTATATAAGTTTCGTAACTCAAACATAATGAAAATAAAATGTGTGGTTAGAACAAAATAATGGAAAATATAAATTTAGACACATATATATACTAGCTAAAAGTCGAAGAGTGAAATGTAAGTGGGATAAACTTCCGAAAACGGCCCCCCTCCGATTTTGATGAAACTTTGTGAAAAGCTTTGTTTTGGGTCAAAATGAAAGCCCTTAAAAGGAATTTTGGCGACTCCTATGATAAGGCCATTTTTTTAGATAAAATGATAAAAAATATAGGAAAATCTTCATAATTCTACAGGATGTTATAAATTGAATATATACTGTTTGTATTTAAATAATCAAGGTCAGAAGCTAGTATGTATATATATAAACAAGCTTGTAAAGCGCGCCACGAACCCATGTGACATCTCGGTTCGCGTGGAAAGTGTATGCGTGAACTATTTCGGGACTACCGCACCTCCCCCGAAAGCACGGGGGGGGTGTGCGTGAACATCGGTTCGCGTGGAAAGTGTATGCGTGAACTATTTCGGGACTACCGCACCTCCCCCGAAAGCACGGGGGGGGTGTGCGTGAACCTCGGAAAGTGTAATATATTACAAAGCATATTATTTATGTATTCTGCTGTAAGTATATAATAAAAACATTAAATCATTAAATACAAACAGTATATATTCAATTTATAACATCCTGTAGAGAATTACGAAGATTTTCCTATATTTTTTATCATTTTATCTAAAAAAATGGCTTTATCATAGGAGTCGCCAAAATTCCTTTTAAGGGCTTTCATTTTAACCCAAAACGAAGCTTTTCACACAGTTTCATCGAAATCGAAGGGGGGCCGTTTTCGGAAGTCTACCCTGTAAGTGTAACAAAAAGTGAAAATTGAGCTTGTGCACTTCGACTGATTTGCCACTTTAAGAAACAGTAAAATTGTGCTCTATAAATTAGAGTAAAATCGCACTCCATTTGAGTGAAAGATCACTCTTCTCAAGTGCAGCAGATCAGTATCAATAGAAGTGAATTATGTCACTCAACAATTTTGAATGAACAATTTCACTCTGTTAGAGAGTCATTTATCAGTCGGTCTTTAGTAAATCGTGATTCACTATAGCTTTATCACTCCGTTAGAGCGGTCACTCTAAAAATTTTAGTGAAAAATTCACTCCTATCTTATAAGTGCCCGCATTTACTCAAATTAGAGTGACAACCCTCTCTTCTGGATTATCGCAATCACTCTGTATTAGTGGCAAAACCACTCTATGAGATTTAGAGAGTAGGTATATCAATTCTAAAGATTGAAAAGAAACCAATCATACACACACACACACACACACACACACATACACGCTATCAAAATAATAATAAATAGAAATAGGTAAAATTTATATTCATCTTATTTCTATCGGTATCTTATCTTTAGCGGTAAAAAAAAGAGTCTTTCATGAAAGTTTTCCTTCCCTTAAACAACTTTCTAGACAATTCTAATTAATTAATTTTCATAAAGTTTTTTAATTTTACTTTGCCCTCTGTTCTTTCTCTGTTCCTTACCGTGTTTCTCTGCGGTTTTAACAAACACGTATTGTTTTATGTAAAATGCTCTCGGTACATGACAAATTTATCCCCGACGCAATTTTGCGAGAAGGGAATTTCCGTGCTTGTCTGAATTTTCACGGCGGATGCTTTCGCAATTATTAACGACATATCCATCGCGTCGTAACCCGCGGGCTCTCAAGACACGCCATTGTGCCTGATGGCGGCACGTTTTCGTGGCAATACGACGGCATGAATTTACGTCACTTTGTCACTCTGGCTCGCACAACACCGTGACTACTATACGAGACGCGGTTATAGCCTTGCGTCAAATCAACTTACACCGGCAGCTGTGGAGAGTTTCCGGCGAATTTATGTCGCCATCCAATCTACCAAAAACCTACGCACGCAACTATATTGTCGAACATCTTAAGCGGAGAATTTCTTATAATATTCCATATTCGCGTCTGTAATCCAAATTTATGATATTCAATAAACGTTTATTATTCTTCAATTTGAATCTCGTATTGCTATCAAAACCTATACTTTCCGAAAATTTTCTAAAAACGCATGTTGCTCTCAGAATATTTTTGAAAATATTCGCACGCGCGCTTCTGAATATATGTATTAGGGTATAACTCCGCCGTGTATTATGTATTAGGGAATATATGTATTTTAGGGTATTTACGCCGCACACGTCAGAAAAAATAGAAGGAATGAAGGTACTTGCTCGCAATTATTCTGTTATGTGCATAGCTCTTGTATTTTTTGTTTAACTTAATATCTTGTAGATCCCTCTCCTGTTTAGGATATACGGCAAGTTAGCATGCGGAATTTATGCCATAGTACAGACACTTTGTAAAACTCGAAATCTCCTATGTGTTCTTTTTCCTTCTTTTTTGGATCGTATAACAATAATCTTTAATGGATCTATCGCTCTTCTATTTTTTTTTTAAATTTTTCAGTTTTATAATTTGTTTATCATTCTTACATCTTAATAAACTTCTTACACACATTTTATAATTTATTATAAAATTTTATTACCTTATTTATAAACATTATTTGTAATTTTTTATAAGGCGTATGTTTCACCCATGAATGTCACATAACTCATCCCTTTGGGATATATGGCAAAAATGCAAGTTTCTAAAAGTTTTTTTTATTAAATACAAAAAATGAATATTTTATCAAACAAAATTTAAATAAAGGACTTGTAAACTAATTAGATATTTGTGCTACATTTATTATATTCTGAACAACACAGCTAATCAATAAACAAACGTTTCGGCCATTACTGTGGCCTTCTTCATGTAACAAAATGTAACAAAACAATAACTTTAATCGTTGAATATAAATAACTAACGGAATAGTCGTTACATCATTATTAAATTAAAATTAATTTGATGTATCAGTAAAATTAATTTGACATATCAGAACTTATTTCTGGGATTATTCTTGCTCATTGCTTAACAAATACATCAAATTAATTTTAATTTAATAACGATGTAACGACTATTATAGAGTCGTAACATCTATATAAAATATAATAAATGTAGCACAAATATCTCGCTAATTCGCAAGCCCTTTATTTAAATTTTGTTTATATTAAGCGAACACTTATCAACGAATTGTGAATATTTTATATTTATATTTTTTTTATAGTAGTAGACATAGTAGTATACAGTTTTTGGTATAATTCATTTGCCTTAAACATAGTAATAAGTACTCGATAAATTAAGTTTCCCTTAGCTGCGGCGTACATATATACCGGAGTTACCCTACATTCCGAGTTTATAAACCCGCTAATATTGTCGTAAAAAATATATCTATAATACATATGTCGAATAAGAAATTTTATTTTATATTTTTAATTCGGATAATTTTAAAATCTACAAAACTTCCAAAATCAACAATTATTACTTCTAATTTAAGAAGAATTTTTAGTAAAATATTAGTTTATTTTTAGAAATTAAATGTCAGTTGAAAAAAATTAACCAATTATTCGGGAATCTAAAATATATTTCCTGGGATGTCCTTACACACAGGATCATCACTTACTTCCTCAAGGAATCGAAAGAGAGAAAGAAAGAGAGATAGAAAGGGAGTGAGTTGCGGGAGAGAGGAATTATATTTGACGTCGTTTAGTGCTTCCAGCGTTGATCCATGAGAATACGCAAACTGAAAGTGTAATGAGAACGTGGGAGTGCGACTAGAATATTAAAACTCCTCCGACCTACCGCAGTAAAATATGTTTCAATCATAATCCACCGATCTGCTGTCCTGCGCGTCTTCGATTTCCTACCCCGCTCCCCTTTGAACGTTTAAGAAGTATGTTTAAAGTTTAAAGTTTAAACGCGTTTCGAAAAATCACAAATCAACACGACAAACAATACCTCGCAAAAATAAAATACAAGAATTTAATAATTAACAGAACAAAAAATAAAACTTCATAAAATCAGAAAGAGTGAGAATGCAGAAGAGATCTTCGGGAGATAATTTCGAATTTTCAGAAAGTAGCGAAGCGCGAAGATCTGCAATAAAATGCAGAAATCTTTGGAAAACGAGTTATCCATACAATTCGAAACACGCAAAATTTTCAAGACGCAAACGGCCGGAAAAGTTTTGCAAAGAGCGCGAGAGCGAAATCGTATCGGATACCAAACTGAAAGACAAAAATCTCTCAAAGTAAATTTGTGCAATCATTAGATCGCAATATTTCAGATTGCGCAGCAGCTTCCTTTCCCAGCTCCCTTCTTTACTCTTGCACTTAACGGACGTATTAGTAACGAAATCCCGGAGCAAGTCCCCTTTGGCTTTATGATATATTAAAGCTCCGTCCAAGAGTACATCCGCCATAAAAGTTAAAACAAATCCCAGATCGTGCAAGATCAACGGAATCCTTTTAGAAGGCGGAAAAATTTAATTCTACCCAAATAATAAATATACGTAACTTAATCTTGCAAAAAATAACTCCTAAAGTAATAAATTCCTGATTTTATACAATTTTATCGATATATATTTTACAAAACGATGAAATACGTCACTTTTCAGGATACATATACGGATAAAAGTCGCACGCGTGATTACACAGCTCTCGCGATTTTTTCAATTTTGCATATTCCATCCGGCGAACTTCTCGAAAAGCTCCCTGAGTCCTCGCGGGACTCACGTGAAAACGCGAAAGCGGACGCGTCAGAAATAAGGTCACCGCGACGACGAGAAAACCCATTTATATACGGTAGCCTCAAAGTGGATTGCACTTAGCTGTTGGCATTCAAAGTGCAAAACGGACCAACCTCCGGACGGGAACGAAAAGGGCGAGCGAAGGGACTGATGGAGGGAGGGAGGGAGGGAGGGAGGTCGCAAATGGTGAGTTTCGCTCGTTCGCTCGTGGTCGCGTACTTAAGTAAACTGCTCTTGCCCCCACGTGAACCTCTAATAAAGGAATGCACTTAGGATCGTGCCTCTGAACGCATCAAACGAAGATTACCTCTCTATTGCGCGCAGAGGACTTTGCCTTTCGTGAAGCCGGGAGTTGCTTTCTGTCGATCTCGTAAATTAAATAACCGCAGAGTATTCAAAGACTTCCCTCGGGATGTTTTTCCATCAATTGTTATATTATAAATCAAATTATATTAAAAATAACAAAGTAATGAAACTCTAGCTAGCATACACATAGAACTAATAGCACAACTGCGGTAGTACAAAGAAGAATGATTTCTCATTAAAAAAATTAATAAAAATTTTCATAAAAAGCTTCTTTTAAAAAATTGGAAAATTAGTAACATATTTACGCTTTCTCAAGTAGCATTTCAATTCAGAGTTCAAGTTCTACGAAGTAGTAACAAGGCAGATTAAGATTGTTTTTATTGCATGTTTTTAATTTTTATTAGATATATTTTGTAAGAAAATTTAAATTAACCCTTTGTCATCCGTCTGGAGCTTTAAAGGCCCAAGTGAAATTTCTTTCTTGCATTTCTTCGTGGAGAAAAGGAGGCGGTGTTTGGTTCCCCCCCTTAAAAAAAGTTGGTAGTAGAGGTTTCGCTGCCGCGGTGACGTCGGTTTCAGTCAATGCGTGTTTGAGCAATGACTCGGCGTTAGTGTTTACCGGCGTAAGTAAATGTTTCTTTTTGTTTTTTCACTATATTTCTAATAGTTTTTGCTAATTAAAGCACTTCTATCATTAGAGTATTATTTACAAAATGACGGAGAGAAACGCCGAACAACACAATACTTTTTTACTTTTTATTTATTAATTTTTTTATATTAGTAATAATTAATAATATTTTATATATGACCAACAAATTTTTATAATAAAAATTTATTTTTAAATAAAGGAAAGTTTAACTTTATTTTTCTCTATATTTAGCATACGCGCAAATAAACCCCCTAAAATTTCATTATTTTTATTTAAAATAATTATACTTTTTTTGGAGTCGACCCAAATAAGACTACATTCTTTCGAAAGGTCATAGTCTGAAGTACAAAACTCTACAATCATTTTTGTTAACATTTATTTGTTGCAAAGTTATAAATTTTCAAACAAATTTCCATTTTTTTTTCCCATTTGTGTTCAAATTTCACTTTGTATAAATTAGATTTAATATTTGGCTTTAAAACTTATTGGATATTGTAGTAGAGACGTTGACAAGTAACTCAGAATTTTTTTGAATTTTTTGAAAGCCTAGAACATAAAAATAACATAACTTAAAAGTCCCAGGCTGACAGCGCTAATAAAAAAATAATGAATGACGGAGGGTTAATATATAAAAAAAATTGAAATTAATTAAAAGGAAAATTAAATAACAAACTAAAAAAATCAAAGGAAATATATATTTAATTAAATTAATATATAAATTGTGTGTGCGATAGGTTAACATAAATTTTAATAAAAATAAGAATAAAAATAGCAATTTTTTAGTAATCCAATATTTACAATATATAACAGCAGAGAAAAACAAAATTATATTCACTGCTTAAAATGCATTTCCTCAAATGCATCTGTTTCTTCTTCAACCAAGCCATCTCTCCGAACTCCTTCTTTCTCGACCCCTTCAGTTTACCTCGACAATATTTTTCTCAATTGCCGTCAAGACCGCGGCCGTAATCCACTCCGAGGACAATCCGTTTCTCTTTTCTTTCCGAAAGGATCCTCGCAATTATCCCCGAAACCCTGCCAACGCATTTTCCAAAGCGCTGATAAAATTGTCAATCTTCAACAATGATAACGCTCCGATAACGCTGTGAAGAGTGGAACCAAGTGGAACAGAGAGGAGGGGAGAGCATTAGAAAGACAACCATTTTATCTTAATTTTTAAATAAACGATCGTGGAATTCTGTCTGTTCCGGAAACCATCGAGCTCTT
The DNA here is from genome assembly GCF_048541705.1 of Temnothorax americanus. Taxonomy (NCBI): domain Eukaryota; kingdom Metazoa; phylum Arthropoda; class Insecta; order Hymenoptera; family Formicidae; genus Temnothorax; species Temnothorax americanus. The sequence goes on from NW_027509778.1 coordinate 128,751, forward strand.
AATCTTAAGTTTCTGAAATTTTCTTAAAATCCTAAAATTATTTTATTATTTTTTATCTAAAATTCTTATTCCGTTATTATTTGTCCTTTTTCACACCATTATCTTAATTCCGTCTTTAAAATGTGACTTTTCTCTATGTCATTATCTTCTTTTCCAAAATCTAGATTGCTGGTCTCATATAGGTTCTAGTCTCACGCGTTATCTCAATCATTATATTATTGCCCCGATTTTTCTTTTTAATCCGAGATTTTACTTCATTGTTGCTTCCTCATAGAGGAAGCTTTGTAATGGTGAAAAAATTTTTTTTCGAGATTTTGATGGAAATAGGTTTAGAATGTTCTAAAATGTCGAAAAATCATATTAGTAAAAAATGTCCGGAAGTATGTATGTATGTGTGTGTGTGTGTGTGTGTGTGTGTGTGTACGGATTTTTGTACACGCATCTACTTCTACAATTTTTTAGATACCAGTTTGAATTTTTGCACACAAATAGAGTATCATAGAAAGTAGGTCCTCCTCAAATTTTATTGAAATCGGTCTACCGGTATAGATTTTATGCAGATTTTCCTTTTTTTGAAAAATGTGTTTTACGCTGCCGCTTTCTCAATATTTGAGATAGCAATTTATTTTTAATTTTATTATATTTTCCAGTTTTTTCTACCCCTATTTCATATATAATTCATTAAAATTTGATTGATCAGATTTCGTATTACACACATTTGAAATTTCGAAGAATTCGTACATACATAGAAGCTTTATAAAACTTGATCTGATCAACCAAATTTTAAACAATTATATATGAAATAGGGGTAGAAAAGACTGGAAAATATAATAAAATTGAAAATAAATCGCTATCTCAAATATTTATAATATCGGGCTGATTTTTTTTATCGATAAAGTATCATTTAAGGAATAGGTTGGTATTGAATTTGGCGAAATCTGCATATTGTTTTAGTTTTTAAATGGACAAGTATTTTTAGTATTTTTTAGTGAATGTACATAATTATTTACGCAGTCCCCAAAAGAGTTAAATGTGAAATCAGAACCTTTGCTAACACAGCTTCCTCTATGAGGAAGTCAAAACAAATAAATATCGATAATTATACCTGGAATAAAATAAAAACTTGCACACTTAGGAACTATGAGGAAGCAATGTGCAAGTTTCTACTTGCACAATTAAAAACTACGAGGAAACAATGTGCAAGTTTCTACTTGTTTCGATATCTATTCGTTAGCAAATAAAGTACTGGCAACAAAGATACAGATATTTATAGCCATTCAAGTAACCAACGTGAATAACAGGCTGATAACGGTCGACGATGAGAACGCGCGTATCCCACGGCCGTCGGCGAAGTTTTCGGTACAGGTGCACATCTCGCGTGTCTCTAATTTGCAAGGACGGAAGCAATTTTTTCCCCTTTCACTCTCGCGCACAAGCTCATCCAATCTCGCAATTACCGCGCCACACTGCAAAATGGGATGAAATCGCATTTTTTTTCTTTTTTTTCCCTCTGTTTCGTCGTTTTTCTTCTTCAGCTGCATGCGGCTGACCGATTCTGCGTATCAAATGATAAAGGGACTCGCGCGCTCGTATCGGAACAATAGACGTATGCGCATTTCGTGACGGCGATATTTGTAGATTCCTTTGAAGCTGGCTCGCGACAGAAATATCGAAATATTTTCTCCCTTCAGCGGACTTCAAGTGACAATTTCGCGTGAAACAATAAGAGGATTATCCCGTGCCGGATAATAAAGGATTCGGCAAATCAATCTTTCGTTCGCGCAGATTTAGTCCGCGATATATAGGCGGATTATTTTCGACTCGATTCGCAATTGATAAGAAAAGCTTTTGTCGCGCGTTAAAACTTTTCAAATATTCCCTTTCTCTCTTGGGTTTGATTTATAACAGCAGAGAGATTATTGAGCGTGATAAAATAACAGGATCGTGCATTAATCCCTCAATAAAACGTTCATACCTTTTTATCGCAACGGGGATTATTTTGAAATCAATTACAATTGATAATAGAAGCCTTGTTAACGCGTGAAACCTTCCAAATGTTTCTCTCTTCGGTTTTACAGTGGATAATAAAAAGTTTGATGTTGAATGTGAAATAACAACAGACTGCAAATATTATTTTTTCAATTACAAACGTTTCATTTGCTTAATTCAATAACTTCTCGAAAAATCTCTGATTGCGACAAGGTGCATTTTTCGTATCACGTGATACATTCAATCTGGCTGACCATCTATAAACTATTACTACTTAAACCAAATTCTTCTAATTATTCTGTAACATATAATTGTTATTATGATATTAAGTAATAACTGTCATTATCATTTAATGTTATAATTAATAATAAACTATTGCTATAATAAATAATCATTTTATAATATTTTTAACATCTTTGATATTAATATTTTAATTTGTTCAATTTTACTTTGCAATATCATGTAAAAATGAGTGTTAATAATGATAAATACATATTAACAGCACAAGTTTTATTTATTTTCCAGCAGTGCGGAAAGCACGGAGAGTAGCATGTCCTGCTCGAGAACGAGTCTATCGGCGGAAGACTTCGCGAGTCCTTGGAAGCATCGGAGACGAGCGTCGACCTATAACGAGGCCCACTTGGAGAGGGCGATGCAGATTCTGGGCTCGCCGAAGACTCCCAGAAAAAGGTCCTTCAGCTTCCACGAGCAGTCGTCCTGTCGCAAAGGCGAGGACGACTCGACGCGCAAAAAATGTCATGACAAAGCACCGGAAGGGCCGATAACGCTACCGCCACCCTGTACGTGTCCCTACTTCGGGGAATCCTCGAAGAAACCGCCACCGTCGAGCGAGATTGTCATTGTCTCCAGCAACACCATGAAGCCTATCGGTAACAGAAACCTGGAAATGAGTCTTCCAGGTGATACCGCGAAACCCATTGGCAACAATAAGGGTCCGGAAATGGGCATACTGGGTAAAAACAACAGTGCCAGATCTACGGAGGGTGCCAAAGGTTACGAGCAGCTGACCCTCGCGAATTCCGTGGTCACGTGGCGAAGCGGAAGGCGAGGCTCCAGCCTGGGTACGTGACGATAAGAGTGACGATGACGTAAACAACAACGCGAGTTTTCGATTATATAGCTCTTCGATAATTGCCTGTGGGAAATTCTCTTGGCCATCGCGTGCCGATAACGTTCCACTAAAAATTGAGGAAGCAGAGAGAATGAGCGAGAGGGAGAGAGAGAGAGGGTGAGAAAATTCGTGAAAGCGGTTAGATCGAGTCTCAAAGAGGGGAGAGTAAAACGGAATTGCACGATTCCCCCAGTTGCTCGCTTCGATCACCCTCTTTTTACAGTTTGGGGAAAAATGGAGAGATTCGTTTGAGAAGAACGTGATTCATGGTCACGAAAAGCTTCTGATCATTGCCTTCCTAGGATCGTGCAGGATATTCGCACGACTAATCCTGGAAGATTTAAGACTGTAAAACTTGACGTGCTCGCTAATTTTTAAGATTCTTAACATGGATTAAAAATGTCTGCGATTTCTCATCTTAAAATTATTAATTTTTTTTTAATTTTTGTATCGTATTTCGAAAGAGTGACATTCTTAGATTACTTGTTTATCTGATTAATTAATTTTAGAAATTCGGTAAGTATTCCTAACATCACATCTCCAAAATTTCCAGCTTTGTATTATATAAATTTTAAATTATTTAGTATTAAGAATTTGCACATTACCATGCATAGAGATACTTTTTTATCTAAGAGTAATTAAATTATAATCTTTATATTCTATATAGATCCCGGAATTTTAGATTCTAATCTTGCGCTAGTTAACGCTCGAATCTTCAAATCTTCGCACATCTGAATACCTCTCCTCACGAACCAAACTTTCATCACTTAGAATCCCGAACTTCCCCCAAGATTCTCACAACAATTTCCAATTTGAAGCGACAGCGGCAATCCTTTTACCCGCAAGCTCATCCATTTTCGTGAATCGAACCTCTCGAATCCTTTGCAGGCAGCACCAGGACCCTGCTGTCCGCTAACGCGAGAGCGATGCCGTTGCGACGCGCGGCAACGATGCGAGCGCACAACGGCGCGATGGGCACGGCGAACGTGACCTTGAACCAGAGTAATCCGTCGTCGCCAAATCTGCTCAGGTACTCGAGCGGCCAGGTGCGCAGCCATCATTCGCGCAACAGCAGCGTGATCTCGCGCAACAGTTCCCGCCACGGCAGGATCATCCGGCTGGAGCAGAAGGCGACGAAGGTCCTCGGCGTGGTGTTCTTTACGTTCGTGATCCTGTGGGCGCCGTTCTTCGTGCTGAACCTCGTGCCGGCCGTGTGCCCCGACTGCGAGCGTCGCATCGACCGCAAAATCTTCGACCTGGTCACTTGGCTCGGCTACGCCAGCTCCATGGTCAACCCGATCTTCTACACCATCTTCAACAAGGTCTTCCGCCAGGCGTTCAAGAAGGTGCTGCTCTGCAGGTATCGAAATGAAGAGTGGCGACCGCCTAGGTAGGCCCTGAGCCCCGGGAGACCGGGGATCGCCATCAGCAGAGTGTAATAAACGACGGGAATGAAGATCGATGCGCGAATCGTCGATGAGAATTATAAAGAGACAATCAGGGCAAATTCGAGCTCATCGAATGGTGCTATTTTACTAGCGCGATTGGCTATAGTTTCGAGAAACGTTGTAACAAGGGCCTGAGTAGCATATTCTTTGTATGTGTGTGCGTGTGTGTGTGGATAGCGTTGCCGATTGTTGACGAATTAAAAATTCTCTATCAATTCTTCATATTAATGACTCCTGTTTCATATACAATATTAATTTTAACAAACTAAAAATATTTTTTTAAATCCTCCTATATATATATATATATATATATATATATATATGTACACAGCTCCTAAATGTATGTACTAATACTTCATATCAATCACATATCAATATACAATAATATGTAATATATATAATGACGCCTATTTTAGTAGTTTTATATTTAAAAGTAATTAGTATCTTCTAAAAAATATTTTATTAGAACAAAATTCAGATCCTTTACCAGGATTATTTTTGATAACTCAAATAATCATGAGATAATTTTAAATTGTATCACTAATTTTTATTTACTTTATTATTAACTTTTACTTTCAATAATTATCTATTTAATACTAAACATATTTTTCCATGTTCAATTATCACTTTCTTCCCAAAGCTGATATTTTATTATAATAAAAAATATATTTTATGCGCTTGAACGCTTTTTAATAATTCTTAGATAATTTTCTTTATAAATGTACTATTTCTCGAACATCTTTTGCGTGTATTTAGAAACAACTTTCCGATAGCTTAATCGCGCGAGAACTCGAAACGCGAGTGAACAATCTGACTAGTAATCTACTATAAGTAAACTGTAACATAGTACTTCCAAACACGCTTCCTGTAACCGCAAAATCACCCGATAAACAACCACAGACTAATTAAATTCCCAATTGAATCTCCCTAATTAAATCCCGCACGGAGTAACGAGGAATTTGTAAATAAAAACGGAATAACGTGCGTTTAATTATAATTACAATCAAGAGCGTAGATTGTTGAAGTGTGTCCGTGTGTGCGTGCGTGCGTGCGCGTGTATAACTATAAAAACTTGCTAGTATTAAGCTATATTATTAATGAAAACGGTGCTCATGCGAAAAGTGTGTCAAGAGTGAAAAGTTATCGAAGAATGAGGAAAGAATCCGAGTTCGACAAGACAAATTAAATGATCGATAGAGATTCATTAATGACGTTGCAGTGTCGTCGATGTATACGAAAGAGAGAAAAATATCTCCGAGAAAAGATCCCTTGATATTTTCGTCATTTCCGGCGTGTAAATCGCCGCGCAATAATTAAAGAAATACGACAAGCTTCTTCTCATTATCCCCTAATTAGGGTAACTCCGGTATTTACGCCGCGCGGGGTTTTACGCCGCAGATGTCAGAAAAATATAAGGAATTAAGGTACTTGCTCGCAATTATTCTGTTATGTGCCTTTACGCCATATTAGTATTGTGTTGTAATTTCAGTTCTTTGCTGTTAATATTAACGAAACTGTCGTGAGTTAAATCGATTTCTCACCGTAGTAAGAAGCGCGATCTTGTGTTACGACCTATTACGTAAAATAATTACTGTAGAGAATGTAAAAGGTTTAATGGTTATTTCATGATACATAAGTGTAGAGGGATAGTAAATAATGGAATACAGCAAAATACAAGTGCATAGCTCTTGTATTTTTTGTTTAACTTAATATCTTGTATAATATTCCTCCTGTTTAGAATATACGGCAAGTTAGCATGCGGGATTTATGCCATAGTACAGACACTTTGTAAAACTCCAAATCTCCTATATGTTCTTTTTTTCCTTCTTTTTTGGATCGTATAACAATAATCTTTAATGCATCTATCGCTCTTCTATTTTCTTTTTAAAATTCTTCAATTTTATAATTTATTTATCATTCTTATATCTTAATAAACTTCTTACACACATCTTATAACATATTATGACATTTTATTGCCTCATTCATAAACATTATTTGTAATTTTTTATAAGGCGTATATTTCACCCCATTAATGTCATATAACCCACCTTTCTGGGATATATGACAAAAATGCAAGGGTTTCTTTTTTTATTAAATACAAAGAATGAATATTTCATATTTTTATTTTTTTTATAGTAATAGACAGTATAAAGTTTTTATTGGTATAATTTATTTGCCTTAAACATAGTAAATAATACTCGATAAATTAAGTTTTCCTTAGCTGCAGCGTAGATATACCGGAGTTACCCTAATTTAGCGGAATGCATCAGTGTCCGATATTCCTTTCTTTTTAATAAGAATTCTCAAGAGATCCCGCCAACTCAAAATTTCATAAATTCCTGAAGGAGCCCTAAAATACAATCCTCGATACAATTTTATTAATAATAATTAAATAAACACGTGATTGCAGAATCCAAGATGCATGCTGCAGTTGTATCGCAGCTCGGCAATTATAGATCTCACAATCGCGTGGCGATATAATTGTCAATCTTGTCGCGGAATTGTACTATGACTCCGTAATGTCTCGCCGATTCTGAATTCGATTATGCAATACGCGTATAACTGCAGATCCTGATGCACGCAATTGTATCGCAAGTTAATAATTGCAAATCCCGAGTATAATCGTGAGTAGGTACAGCTTCGCGACTGAAAAATCGACGATGATGCAATTCCTAGATGGGAATTGCGAGAGGGACAGAGAGAGAGAAAGAGAGGAAATGAAGCAGCCGACCTGTCGTTCGCAAAAATAAAGACACGATCGTCGAATTTGCGCAAGCGTGACGCGGCTCCGACGCCGAACGGTTCGCCGTTGTATCGAGCCGGTGGTTGGAGACCAGCGAGTATATATACAGACGAATGATGGATACACACACGGCGACGACGAGCCTCCCCCCCCCAGCAACCCTCCCCCGCCTTCCCCCTTATTAAGCTTTCCCCATCGGCCGTCCCCAATCAGAAAATCAATTGTAGTTCGTCGCCGCATTAATCGTCCGTTCGGCCGATCGTTCACCGTCGTCACGCTAATTATTTAGTTTTCTATCGTTCGCGGCTTGTCCCGACGTCGACCTCGCGGAAACCATTTAAACGTGAAATGGCTACATTTTACCGCCGACTGTTCCCGAGAAAGAATCAACCAATAGGCGATATAATGCCACACAATTTCCATTCGATTGTATCAATATTAATAATGCTTAATATCGCCAAGTGAGTCTTACAACAAATTTTCGATATTAAAGAACCTATCGCACTCTCTAAATCTTATGGTTTCATAAGGTAAGGGAGTGAATTTTTCACTCAAATTTTTAGAGTGGCTACTCTACAGGAGCGATACAATCTCACTCTGAAGCTATAGTAAATCACGATTCACTAAAGATCGATTGATAAATGACTCTAGCAGAGTAAAATTTTCCACTCACAATTGTAAAGTGACATAATTCATTCCTATGGAACCAAGGAATGAATTCACTGCACATGAAAAGAGTGTCCTTAGTATGCGATTTCACTCGAATAGAGCAGAATTTTACTTTTTCTTTAGAGTGGCGAATCACTCGAAGTGCACAGGCTCGATTTTTACTTTTCGTTACACTTGCATTTCACTTGTTTTGAGTATTATTTCACTCTTCGATTTTTAGAGAGCATATATATAGAAAATCTATCATCTTTGGATATTTTTAAAACTCAATTCCTTTATTTCTTTTATTTAAAATTAGATATTAAAAATGTCAAGTTCCTACAAAAATACTTTTTAACATAAGGGATAGAATGAATCATTGCCAGATGGATTAAATCTCTCCGTAGAATTAAACTCTTAATTATCATTTATATAAAACTCGTTAAATTGCAATATTAAGTTTGATAACGAGAAGTTAAATAATGTGCAGTTAAGACGAGCAAACCTTGCCAAAATCGATCGAGATTAATTGACCTCGCGAAGTCACGACATCTGGATTCGCTCAGATTCGCAAACTCGAGGAAACCTCCTCTATCTGATGTTACAACCGGAACGGCATTAATTATACTTACTCATTAACGCGTAGCACAAGTTACGCCCGTCGAGAAGACGATTGGGTCCACGGAATGCATTCGTCCTAAAGATGAAACTTCAGAAAGTTAATTATCGAGATGAAAAAAAAAACAAATTAAAATTAAAAAATATTAAATTAAGAGATAAAACCTAATAATAAAAATGTAGGATTTAAATAAAAGATAGCCATCTGATTTGATTTAAATTGGAATAACGTGGAATGAATATGTAGAGTACAATATGTTCTATTACAATTGACAATATACGCATTAAATATTAGAATGTGAAATTGGAATAAAATAAAAATTAAACAAAAATAATAATTTCTCGTAAAATGATTTTAAGAGCAAAGATCTAGTTGTATACACTTAATGTGTTTTTCGATATTCATACATTACTTCATCCAACTTTCGTCTCGTCACGACAATTTCTCCAGCAAGTACCAACTTGAAACGGTAATACGAGGTCTCCCGCGGAATTGGCGTAATTGGCAATCTGCACAATTAGTCCGCGTCTCTCGTCGAAGGGAAAGACTAATCGTCGTAAGCCCCGTGGGGCTGAATTCCCCATTAACCCTTAAACGGCGCTCGAAACTCCCCCTTACTTCCGAATTAAGAATCGATAATGAAAAAAATATCAAATCAATCAAAATTAAATTAATTAGTATATGATCACAATGTCAATATCGCATAAAATAATAATATATTATTAAACACAAGAGCCTAAAGATAAATGATATGAAAAATTTACGGAAATTAATTGAGAAATCAAGGGGTCAAAAAAGAGAAATAATTACGTCAGGAAAATCGGACTCACTCGTCTATTTTCGTCGAGTAGCAGAAACGCGTCGAGTGTTTCGCAAACAGCGGCAAGACAAATCGTACAGAAGGCGGTCGCGACTCTCAGACGCAAAGGAGATAAGGTAGAAGGGGTCGAGTCCGAACTGACCGAATTCGACTGACGTTAATTAAGTTCTCGACAAGCCCGAGTGCCCCGATAAAAGCCGAGGTAAATTCTCGGAAGACAACTCGCGGGGTCGATCTTTACGAGGCTAAAATTTCGGAATTCCCGTGTGGGTTATCGTGGTGTCTAAAGAACAAGGATATAAACAGAGAGATCAAATAGAGATAGATAGACAGATATACAACTGGATAGATAGAGATAGATAGATAGATAGATAGATAGATAGATGGAGAAGAGAGGCAGGGAGGGAAGGAGGAAGAGGAAGGGGGAGAGAGAGAGAGAGAGAAAAGGAGAGAGAGAGAGAGAGAGAGAGAGAGAGAGAGAGAGAGAGAGAGAGAGAGAGAGAGAGAGAGAGAGAGAGAGAGAGATGCAAGCGTAACGGTCTGCGTTTTGCGGTTCCACGCATCGCGATGCATCCCGATGCACCTGGTCTGCGAAATACATTTCGCAGGCCGTGGCGCGGCGGATATGTGCATGTAGTACTTACAATATATAGCACAATATGGAACTGGATACATAAGACACGGCACATAGGTCAATTAATCTCTAACCTCGGCATTCCGATATATATTAAATTAGTCGATCTTTCGTGGATGGATGACCATCAAAAGCATCACTCCTTAAATTACGACCTTTCCGTAGAAAAAAAATCTGGAGTTAAGCGGACAAATTGTCGGCCTTCACTGAGAAAAAGGTTTCTTTGGACCAAATAAGGCTCGTTAACAGATAATAAATGTCATGGTTGGATACGGCGAATCGAATATTTTGTTGAATCAATGCAATCGTTTGCTGGTTTGTGATAATAGTGAATATTCTGTTGCCCCAAATTAATGTAGGTTTAATAGTTAATGAATCTGATTTTGGCACGAACGAATATCTTTTTGCATCAATTGAATATTTCTTAATAGTTAAGGTAGTTGTGTCACAAAACCCATTTTCATAGGAATCTTTTAAAATTTGAACAGCATATTAATGTAAACACGCTCTACACACACGTGCAAGTAGAAAAAGCTTGACTATACCAAAGTTGAAATAATGGAAATCAAACTTAGCACTTTTTACATGTATCGTAGGACGAAAACGGCTTCCTATATCACGTTTGTAATTGTAGCGATCAAACTACTCATAGGATTTTAATGAAAAACAAAGAGATGACAAAAGAGACTTGTAAAAATATTCTTACAAAAGTACAAGACCCTTATCTATTTAGTTTTGAAGCAATTGTTACACAAAGTACACAATTTCTCATAGCGGTGGACGCATACGACAGCTAACCTGTAAAAATCTTGCAACACTGCGCATATGAAGATTAGATATATATATATATATATATATAGTTCAGACATTGCCGCTAAAGCTTTATGTCTTTTCTTTAATACTTTTTTTTTTCATTAATCTTCCTTTGTAATGTTCAACAGATATTTTCGCTTCTATTTCTTCTATTTATTCAAAATAACCTCGATAGCATACTAACGCGAGTGTCGCGAGTTAATCTCGATGGTATATACTGACATTACTGACGCGAGTGAAAACAGTAAAAACAGTACAAGCTCAGTCAAAAGTTTTACTCAGATAAGTAGAGTTTTCCGTACATTATCGTATTGCAGTGTGACCATTATTTTTGACTAATACTGTCGCGATACAACTACCTAATTTTGGCACAAAAGTATATTTTGTTACATTAACGGAGGATTTATTATTAGGTAAGGAATTTGAATCTGGTACAAAATAATATCTTTTTGCATCAATTAAATATTTTTGAATAGTAAATAATTTCATTTTCTTGGAAATCCGCGTCGACGTTTGTAGTTATATAATTTGTAAATATATATATATATAATATATATATATATATATATATATATATATATTTGGTTATGTCAGAGGCCCTGCTAGTAAGCACGCCCTGACTGGCGAACTAGAGAACGCTGGAGAAAGCCCCGCTGGGCTGCCCTTTATATAGCAGTCAGTGTCGAACTTTTCTTACGAGAGAATTAGCCGGCGATGAGCCACGTAGCGGGCGCGCGCCGAACTTTCTCGCCACGCGAGCCCGCGCTGTTTGGTTGTGCTAGCAAAATTTCTTATCTATTAAGAAATATAGAGTTGGCTCAACAAATCGCATTCGTTTCACTCAAAAGAACGAACTTTATTTGATCCAACATCTACACACATTTGTATGAAATACATCATGTCAACTATATCGCCGAGTTGACACAAATATGAATGATAAAGTAAATTAGCAATACCAACAAAACATTCATTTATATTAAATATAATTCGTTTGCTTTTTTGAAATAAATATTTTAAAAAAGTGTCAACCAAATATATATTGGCATAAAGAAACCTTTTTCTCAGTGTTTTAACTCGCAGCTATTAAAAGTCTTGGAGATCTAAATTAAAGCCCTTCTGTCAGAGTCCAAAAAATTGAGCTAATATCGAATTGAATGTTAAAAGCCTTAGGCGCATAACTCAGAGATTATTCCGCCCTTCAGGATCGAAAATTGCACCCTAAATAATAGAGGGCGAAACGACGCCAGTTGTGTATAGCTGCTAAGAGAAACTGTAATAATTTATCAGACTAGCATTGCGGACAGTGACATAACTGCATCCGGACTCGTTAATCTATCGTAGGAAAATGAAACGGCAAACTTGGGTGGGGACGGGGGATCGGGGATGCGCGTGGATGAAAAGAGACGGGTGGAAAATGTTTTTCCAACGCTCGCACGATAAACTCGTTTTAATTAACGAGCGGATCCACGTTAAAATACGACGTATTAAAGCGCATTATTTATGGAAGACGAAGTACAGCGGCGGAGAAATAAATGTAACAACGTCCGGAGAGTCCTGGGAAGTTACTAAATCCTACTTTGCAGATTTCTCAGCCATCAGTCTCAAAATGCAGTAAGATCCTTACTAAAAGACTTTTGCGGACATTAAATCCCGGACAAGTACGTGCCTTTTACGGAAAAAGAAATTAATTGAAAATAAAATATTTCTTTTTAAAGAGAACTTCTAAATCCATTAATAAATAAATCCACCGGTATTTTAAAAACGTCGATGCAAATTTTTCAGAGATCGATTTACTTTAGAATTAAAATAACTGCTAATAATTACTAACAATAAATAATTAATTAATAATTCAACCAAAAATAATAATTGCTTTATCTCGGTGAATAATTAGTAAAGTTTTAAAACGTTACTGGTGAAATATTAACGGAAAGTGCTAGCCGCATTCATTATTGTCGGTCCACCTGTGTCTTCTCGACAATTTCTTCTCGATTTCATTTGCTGAATTGGTCTCTGAAAATGTTCTTTAATTACAATAGAATTTTAGCGAGCGTTACCGCGCCGAAAGCCATTAACTTTTCACAAGACATTACGCGAGTTTCTCGGTAATTTTTATCTGCTATCCCGCGTCATAAAACACTCATGTGTATATTTCATAAAAAGAACATTACTGCCGCACTTGCGTCGAGCACGCATGAATAGACTTCCCGACATTAGAAAACAAAAAAAACGGTTGTTCGAAAAAAACAGCAGCATTGACATCAATTCTTTCGAACAGATATCAACTCATTTTATCATTCACCTATAATTATTAATTTAATTACAGTAATAACCAATTAAGTTCGAATTAATTTAGTGGATTTTTCTATTCATTATTTTCAAATATGACATGCCCTTTTTAGAAGAGGATATATATATATATATATATATATATATATCATGTTACTTTGAAATAATTATGTAATTATTAATCATATGTGTACTAATAACAATTATAGTTGTAAAATAATAATTTTTTAATAATTAATTTTAATTAAATATTTATTTATAAGCGTAATAAAGATAAAAATATTAATGTAAATTTTATAATATAAAACACATAAGTTTTCATATAAGAGATTATAAAAAAAATGTAAAGAAAAACAGATCTCTGTAATTACAATAAAAGTTATCATATAATTCGCACTTTTAAGGAACTCTAAACATTTTGAATATATTTAAAAAAATGTGCTAAAATTATGAATAAATTATTTAACATATATACAAGCATTTTAAGCAATGTAATTTTAATAAAATGCAAGAGTGATTATCAATTCGCGATTAAATATGAAACTAGTGTTCCGTTAATTACCCGATTATTCCCCGTGAATTAATTCACTGCGAAGAGAAGAAGCGCACGCGAATTAATTCCAGTTGCGAAATATTAAAATCGTACGCTGGATCTTCGGTGACTCTAAGCGAGGATTATTGGGGGGTTGCATCCTCCGCGAAGCCGCTAATCCTCTCTGTGGAATTTAAATGTCACGCGAAGATATTATATGCTACTTTTTTGTCTTCAAGTTCTGTTTGAACTTTTTTCATATAGATATTTTTCTATTCTTTAATCTTTTATATTAGACAGAATAGTAAATTTTTTTTTCGCCAGTATATAGAATAACAATAAACGTTATATATATTGCCAGTCAGGTCGATTTAAATTACTTTTATATTAGGCCTTTCTTTTTTTATTTTATTTTATTTGTATACGTTCTCGAAAACATTTTGAGAGCTCGTTCGAGAATCTGCTCACGCCGCATTTCTAGATCTCCTTATTCTCATCCTCGGAAATCCCTAATTTTCCCAAAATTAATTTACATACGGCCGCAATTAGCACACTGATTAAAATCAAGATTAATGGATCACAGGTAGCGTACTTTCATTGGTTCTCGCCGCTGCTTATTATACCCTAATTCCTAGCGAATCCTGCCCACTCGATCCAACGTCCTTTCATAATCCTGACGAGGCGATCCTTCGAAGGAAAATCTCATAATTTCATAAGATTACCTAAATTTTCACTTTACTTATTACCTATACTTATAATTTTTTACTTATTTATGTATTTTACATGTGTGTTAATTATACAATGTAATAATTTATATTTATTATAATCTGATCTGCTCTAATTTGTTCAGTATTGTCAATTTTTCATATTTTAAAAATTTATACATATATGTATGTACATAAAATTATATCATCTACATTAATTTTTTAATTTTTCAATTTTTAAGACGAAGTAATGTCTTAATAGGCCACTGTATAATGAAATCTTTTTTGATAATTGAGTCCTTAGTCCATCTTGGTCCATTTGTTTGGACGTTGGAATTTAATCGTTCCTCAAGCCCGAGAGAGTCGAAGAAAAATATTTTCCAGGCTTTCCGAGCTTTATTAGACCGAAGTGTTCGTCGGGTTAAACTCAATGCAATCAATAATTTTTCGCGGTAATAAAAAGGCATCAATCGCCTTTAAATTAAATTTTCTTGCCTCACAGATTCAAGATACCATTACTGAAAAATTTTCCCGGCAAAGTAATAAAATCTAATTCATTCGCTATCTCAATTTTTAGTTTAAATTCCGTTATGGTAAGGTAAACGGCCCAGTTACAGGCACTGTCCTAGTTTCCGGCACCGACGGTACATTTATATTTGTAATAAATAAAGTTTTCGTCAAATATTAAAAAAATTACAAGCAAATTAAAGAGCGTTTTTTACTGTTGATTATTGCATAAACACTTTTTTTTTAATGTTTCGTACTTAAATTACCGACAGTGAATGGGGCGACTCGCGCGTTTCAGTGGCTCCCGAAGGGCATTCCTATTAGGTGACACACCTTAGTGGTAGCGAACGTCAAACTGCTGATTTTTAGTATTATGTAAGTATTAAAACGTCATAATGGTTATATGAACATGTTCAGCACGAATCACATTATCGATTAGATAAGTAATAGTTTATCTGTATGTTAGTTTTTCCCTTAAATTCCCGATGCCAAGAAGTGCGTCACGTAATGAAGGTTATGTTTCACTTTTTGGCACAGAGTTTGTAATATGTTGCATCATCAATTTTGCTTTATTATTCTAAAAATTGAGGTAGATTTATTGATACTTGTAACTCGAAAATTTATGATAAAAAACATTTTTTATGAAAAAAATAATTCTAATGAATTTTTATGAAATTTGTTTGAAATTTATTAATTATTCAACACATTTTGACACTTTACGCTACAGATAAAGTTTGTTTTCTGTGTTTTATTTTCACCTGTCTTATTTTTTGTATTTTAATTTAATATATAAAAAATCTGTTGTAACAGAGTAAGCACAGATAGAGAAAAAAGTGATGGAGACTTTGGACTCTTCAAAGGTAGCTAATTTATCTCATATATCTTATATTATATGTAGTTTTTGCATAGAGGTTGACAAAATATAATACCTACAAGAAAGCTAATTAGTAATTAAACATTGATTATTACAGCTAAAATTATACGCAGGACAATTTAAGTAACTGTGACGTCTCGAAGTGCCGAAAATTGGGCCCGTTGGTGCCATAAAGTGCGGCAGAGCACTTCGATAGTGCCAAAAACGCCGGCAGTAACGAGCATTATAAAAATAATTATTTATTTATTAGAACTGAATGATTTAACTAAAAATATAGGTGAATCTTACTCAGAAAGCTTTAATGCACGTGTTAAAATAGTTTGTTTGGGGTTTAACAATATATCGCGTTCGTAAATAATAGAAAATCAGGGCCGCTGCTATAAAGGTGCCTATAACTGGGCCGTTTACCTTATCATAGTTTTCGATATTTCTCGTCGAGACTAAACTTCATAGTGTAAAATTAAGAAAAAATAAAGTCTTTCTCAATCGTAATATATAATAACTATTGTATGCATAAATCTGTCAATAAATTCACGCCAGATAAAAAGTTCAATTTCCTCAATTAGTAAAAAGAATATGTTCTTTCTCTGTTTAATTTTACTTCAACATGTTTATATGCCTCTATTTAGTAATTACATCTAGTAATTAAAAATCACATTTTGATTCATATATTATATTCTTTCCCCTGTTTTCACTTTAAGGCTCCTGGGTATTCGTCGCGGCCATGTTGGAATGTGACGTCAGAAGCGAGAAATGACACGTTAAAAATTGTTGCGTAGTATTTCTAAATAAAAAGATATTTGCTTAAAATAACACTACAGATCATGCACTTCAGCACACTTCAAAAATACTCCGAGTTAAGGTTAAGTCTAGGGTTAAGGCCTTTCCCTTGACAGTTAATAAACAGCCGTAAAACGAATGTGATACGATGCAGACCTGTGCGCAGGCGCATGACTAGATTTTGTATTACATTCATTTTACGGCTGTTTATTAACTGTCAAGGAAAAGGGGTAAACTAATTAACTTCAACTCAAAGTATTTTCGAAGTGTGCTGAAGTGATCTGTAGTGTTATTTTAAGCAAATATCATCTTTTTATTTGGAAATACTAAACGCAAGAATTCTCAACGTGTCAATTCTCAACATTTCTCGCTTCTGACGTCACATCTCATGAGATGTCGGGAAAAAGCCCAGAAGCCTTAAAGTGTTTATATGCCTCCATTAGTAATTAAATCTGGTAATTAAAAATCAGATTTAATTCCGATGTGTATTATATACGATATGTGATGTAACAAATGATATATCGCATACGATGCATCACGCTTGAAAGGATTAAAATGTTGGCCAGGTGCGTAAGATCGGGGCCAATGCGGGCAACAACTTGTCCCGCGATCAATAATAGTACACGCATTCGGACGGATAAATAGCGATCAATTGCAGGCATCGGGCATTGCCATAACCGCGTTAACGATTACATCGCGAATTCCGGGAATCGCTCGTTAATTGGCCACGATTGCACGTTCAATTACTCGCTTTGTCCACAGCGTGTGCACCCGTTCGCCGACGCATTGCTTACTGCCACTAACCGCTACACTTGAAATAACATGCGAAATAAGAGATACGCTAGTAATTAATAACAGCACACTACATACTCGTTTAATAATCATAATTAATGTTGCAATAGCGCGGCGGTTAAAAGAAATGCTTAAGACGTATATTTCAATAAAAAACACCTTCGCAATTAATAATTACAATGCCGACATTGTTAATTTAACAATCGTAATTATTAAATCGAGTGCATAATACAACT
This sequence comes from Temnothorax americanus, assembly GCF_048541705.1. NCBI lineage: Eukaryota > Metazoa > Arthropoda > Insecta > Hymenoptera > Formicidae > Temnothorax > Temnothorax americanus. Next base: position 146,308 of record NW_027509778.1, read on the forward strand.
AAAAAGTTACTTGATAATTAATCATTGCAATGCCTGATGGGCTACTAATTTAACAATTATATAATTAATATGTCGTTAAAATAGATGCATAAAGTAACGCTTTGATTACGAAATATACGACCTTGCCCCTTGAGAATAGTTTATTGATTAACCCCCAAAATCCCCAAATCCCAAAAATAACAGCTATCAATTTATTTATATTCATAAGATAAGGAGGGAAACGCGGCGTGTATACAGTCATCACATTGTTTTAAAATAACACATCGATGCAATATTTCGCAATCGTTTCGGTGTTACACATTTATTTCTGTTACTGTGCAATCGATATTTGGTAATATTTCATGTATTCCTTTCAAAGAAAAATACCGGTCAACCCGATAAACCCGATTCAACGCGATAAATCCGATGATTAATTGACCATTATTCAGTGGCGATGATTACGATTTTTGAGAGAAAGAGAAATTATAATAATCCAGTGATTACGAAATGCACGGAGCAAATTCGTCTCTACGGTATTAATCACCGGACTCAAAGCGATTGTGAATCACTCGAGCACCTTTTGTGGACATAAAACATGCCATAAATATTCAACTCTAATCCCTAAGCATGCGCTTGATCTCCTTTTGTTAAATCGTTGCGTATAAAAATGCTAAATTTGCATTTTTGTAAATTAATCGTTATACTTTTTTTACGTTTAATCGATTAAATATAATAATTAATTCAATTATTACTTAAAATATTTTATTAAAAAAATAATTTTGTGAAACTTTGCTTTGGAGGTTTTCGAAAATAATATCAATTTATTTTAATTAATATAATTAATTTATTTTTTCAATTTTTCAAGATTTTCTCATTATCTCTTCTTTTTTTATAAAATTGGATAAATGTAGAGTAAATCAAACTTACTGATAAAAAAAAATAGGTAATCACGGTCGCGTTTGAGATCAAAGGGAAGTGAATTTAAGGGTCAACGAAACATACAGGACGAATTGGCGTGGGTGCCACAGAAAATGGGACAGGGTATTCAAAGGGTTGGAGATTAAACGTGGAAAAAAAGAGGAATGAAAACATGTAACCTGAAATTTGAATGATGTGAGAACCACCAACCCGTGTATTGTCCGGAAATTAATTGGAAAGAACGGACAGCAAGAATTAAGCGAGGATCTTCCAAAGAAATGAGAAACAGAGTCAGGGACGAATCCGGCGAATTTCTGGGCTTTAACAAAATGAATAATTACATCATCAAAAACCCGAAAAATATTAATTTAGATTATTATAATTGTCATACATTTCTTTAAGAAAATTTTGAAAGAAGACGAGAAGCATGCTTAAAGAAATAAAATATTCAAAAGTCAGATGCGTCGTTATCATAGCTTACATCGGAGATCCGACCCTGAACAAAGCGCAGAATGGACCCATCAAAGAGTTGCAATATGAAATAAAGTCGTGCTTTCAGTTCGTCGATCTAGGAGAATAAAAGCTATTGATTCCTCCTGTTTCATACGCCCTTATTTGTTACGTGACGCAAAATATTACTAAAAAGGCTAAAAGTCCATTCGTTGCGTGTGTGGCTAAAATTCTAAATTAAATTTACATTCATTGAAATTTGATTGCATTAATTTCAGATATCTCACGGAAATTTTCAAAATTAATTTCTAAATGACCTTTCCCGATTTATAATAATTACGTAATTATAACTATTTCATACAAAATAAATATGTATTAAATATATATCAAATTTTATCTCTTTTTCTTTATATTTTACTCTTACATTTAGGCAATTTCTGGTCTTAAAAGCAATTGGAATCCTGTGACGCCGTACTTTACAATCAAATTACGATACCTCGAAGAAAGAATGCTTCTTTATCGTAAGGCAATAATTCATTCGACGAAGAAGTCCGAAATTGACTTAATATTTCAATTCAGAACCTCATTCTCTCTTCTCGCTCTCTTATCGATTATCCCTAAACAAGTCGTATACGGGTCGAATAGATAAAAGATAAAGCCGAGACGATTTACTAATCAATGTCTGTCGAAATCTCGGTCATTACACTTGAATTGATAACGTCTGCGCTCTTTAACTGGCTACTTTCTATTAAAAAATCAACAGTTCAAAACACACTATTAAAGACGTCTAGAAAAATTTTCTTCTTAATAAAATTATCTTTCTTTACTTTCTTTTAATGCTCAGTAAAATAAAATTTTACCTTCTTCGCAACAAAAAAGATTATTGTCCACGTCTTCATTTTTTCACTTAATAAAACTTCGAAACTGAATTTCACGATAAATATTTTGTAAATCTTCTTTTATGTGCTAAAAATTGTAAAATATGACATTTTCTGAAAGAGTTCATGAGAATAAAAGAGAAGCAACTGAAAACTTGTTCAGATACATTTTAGTATGAATAGAACTACAATCCTACATGTCTCTTTCTTAGTCCGGAAAAACCCGGCAACACTTACTACAGCAAGACAGGAAAAGTAAAAACGACGCACAAAAGAAGAAAATAACGCACGTCTCCTCTACATCATGCGCACGAGAATGGTGGATTCCTTTCTCCTTGACAATATTGAATCGCTTAATATATATAAGAGAACGTACGTGCTATTCCATAAAATAAAAAATGGGTTAAATTATTTTTCTAGTAGCTCATCTTGTCAGTTCTGATTTGTTTTACAAATTACGAGATTGTGGGATAGCGCACTTATACATGCAGTCTCCAAACTAATAATTTGAAGACTGGAGGTAAAGGAAATCTTTTATGAAAAAATAAGATGAAATCGTCGCGCGGATAAAATTTCTTCATATTTTTGAGAAAAATGACTTGGGTGATTTTCAGTAGCAACTTTCTAATAAAAGTTCATTTTCTCACAAAAACGACTTTCTGCCAGATAGCTCACTCCCCCATTGGGCCACTCGATTGTTTCACGTCTTGTCGAGCACGAATAAACTCCTTCGGCTTTCATTGACTACCGCCGACGCAATAACGCATCCTCCATGGAGCGGGGATATTTCTACCCTGGAGCTCATCTCATAAAACTGCAAGCCTTGTACGCGAGACGGCGCGGCGCCTCGGGATATATGAGGTAAGAAAGGATTATTCCCAGTCGATTTAAAGTAAAAATAGGACGCGAAAGAACCATTAAATCTTTTTGATCTTCAATAAAAGCTGGAAAATATTAACCTGGAGTTTAAATTAACTTCAAAAGTGGAAAAATTTAAATTTATATAATCAGACATAAAAGCCTTAAAAAATTAGGTTTATCTTCCTTTCAAATTTAAATTGAGTTAAAAACTAAAAAAATTATAATATTTAAACGGGATAAATTTCAATAAGAAAACCGTAAAAAATGCTTTTCAATAAAATAAAGCCTTAACCCCATTTTAGACTTAAAATTTATTATGAAATCATAAACATAATAGTATAAAATAGAATTTTGTATATTAAGAACATTTTCTAATTATTATCGATTATCACAAGTTTTACAATTTCAAGAAAAATATTAATTCCACAAATTGTTAGGTTAATTTAATTAAAAATAAGAAAAAATAGTTCAACCTATAATTAATAAATATATTTTCACAAAAAAAATTTCTAAAAATTTAAATCAACTTGCAAGATCAGATATTTAAGACATTTTATCATCAAAACCATTTTTTTCCCCAAAAATTATATACCAAACTTATAACACCGAAAATAATTAAGGAAGAAGATTTTGTAATATCGCAAATTTCTCCTTTATGCTTAAAAGACAAAGAGATTATAAACTAAAGGGATTGCTACACTCTCGGATCCAAGAGTAAGAGAGGAAAAAAGAGGAAAATTTGAGTCCATTTGTGAGAACCCGGCCTTCCTGAAATTGCAATCTGAATGTAGAAAAATGGAGCGTAGTACAGTTTGCGGTATATAACTTATTCAATAGGTCGGCCTCTATTCACCGCGGCTAGCGAAAAGGAGTAATGGCGATAATCTCGAAAGAAACAGAAATGTGGAAAATGTGAAAGAGAAATGTGGGAGGATCGAGAGAAACGCGAGAGAGGAATAATATATAAAAACGCATCACATCTCATTCGAAATTAACATGAAGAGCTTGCACGAGTTGCACGTAAACAAAGCAAACAAACTCAGACAAGCGTGTGACCTGTACACAAATATTGCCTGCACGGTGTTCTAGATTCCCGTGTTCCTTTATCCATGAACTCTTTGGCTCATTTCCTGACTTTACGTCGACGTAAAACATGAGACGTGCGTCTTATACCCTTTGACATGTAAAATCTAAAAGACCTCGCATTCGCGAACTGATAACGAAACAAACGTTCCTCGTTCAAGAAAGAACTTGTTTAACGTTGAAATATATAATAGATCCGTCCCATTTCTTAAAACGTAATTTCGATTCCTCGAATATTGTCGGATTTTGACATTTCGAAGAGAAAATATTTTCGAAATAAAGCGAAAGCGCTAACAAAATTTGGTTCAATTTCAAAACAAATTTAAACAGTTGTGAGTGGTTGCGGTTGGAAATGGCTAGGTGAAAAGCAAATTTACACACTCGTGCCGCGAATAATGATATTCCGTTTGTTATCTCATGTTAACAATTGCAAATCAACTGTCGATCACGGACAACTGTTTAAACTTGCCCGTGTACCAACGTCACTTTCGTCCCATTGCTAAACTACATGTGTCCTCGAAATTTCAAACCTTGAAAAATAATCGTCCTTGAAAAATAACTGACACTCAGGAGAAATGCATACAAAACGCCTGAAAATTGAAATGTTTCTCGCGATTCTTACACCAATCCGGAATCGATTTCTCGCCTCAATGGAAACGTCTATTTACTCTGTCAAGTGATTAAAAATCAGATTAAAAGTAAAGAGAATATTTGAGTGTTAAATATAATAATAAAACAAAACAAAGAAAGACTATCAGGTTGAAAATAAAAGAATTTCCAGGCAAATTAAGCTTCGACAGAAAAATTAAGTGGCAAAATTATATTCTCCAGTCAAGGAAATTTTAACAGAACTAAAGTTCAACAGAATTTTAATTCAAAGCTTTGTTACAAAGATATGCAATGTAAAAAAAAACTGAAACAATGTGTTGAGAAAGAAACACTATGAAAAAGCCGTCTCCAAATTATGATGCGTCTGCAATTAAAAGAACGTCCAGCGGTAATATGGGCACGCTTTAGATGGTAAAACAATCCGCATTTTATTTTATTCACGTCATGTATTATAACACGGAATCTGCGTCTTTAAACGTTGCGTGTAAACGATATCTTACGCTATGTATTCTCTAATTGTAAGTGAAAAGGCGGCACCTTTATTTATAGTGTTTATTTACTCTCGTACTTTTCGTCGCAGTGTTTTATCGGTCGGAATGTCTCAAAATATCTCTGCAATCGATCGCGATAAGCTCGTGGGTTACTGTAGATTAGTATGAATGCATTCCTATGACGTCGGTATCGAAACTTTTCAACACCTTTTATACTCGGCGCAGATATACACTCATATAGTGCCTTTGAGATTGCTTGATTACTGCTTGTTTTAACGTGACAACGTTTGGATAAACTTTATTATTCCAATCGACTGATTTCGTTTCAATGTTTACAACCGATGTTATTAAAAAGGAGGAATTAACAATTAATTTTTTTACGCGTTAAACACATGTAAATGAATATCCGATATATTGATTCCTCGTCTATTTAATATTCAATCAATTTTACAACGAGGATTAACATAATCGATACGAGGATTAACATAAATAATTATCTGCCGCAGGAGTTGATGCAGAACACACGTCGACAAAAATTAATATCATGATAAATTCATTTTTCTGAGAATAATTAACGATGATCGATGTTATTTGAAAGTAAATCAATGTGTTTTTGCATTCCCTCTTTTATGCAAAATCACAACAGAAAAGATTAAAGCTTCGTTATTTTTGGGCATTGGATAAGTTAGTATACGCTCGCGAGCACGCCAAATATGATTTCAGTTCGGCTCTGAAAAGAGATCGAAAGCCGCGGAGTCCGCAAACGCGCGGAATTTTCGCATTCTTCGGTTACGTTAAATTCCATTTTGCGGAATTGGGTAACTTTGCAAAGGTACTCACCGGAACAGCAGGAAGCCCAGACCCGTAACCGCGGCTCGTCGAACGTCATCGTTAACATCAGAAACCTGTTACAACAAAAAAGATCCGCGGATACAGCGTGTACCGCAGAAAATTCAACCTGCCGTCTCTTTGAGTTGAAATCGACAGAACCCATCTGTCTCTCGAATTAAATCAAAATCAGTGTGCAAAATATGTGTATTTATTCAAAATGGCTTCTCATCTAAATCTATTTAAATATTAATAATAATACTTTATCACCGAGAAAGAAAACACGCTAAAACATTTATAGATCATTCTATGCATAAGAAACCAATAATGAAATAATAAATTAGATAGTGATAAAATAACGATATAAATTAGAGATAACAAGAATCGAAAAAGATTCTTTCTAAATAAAGAAATAAAATATACTCTCTAAATCTCATCGAGTGGTTTCGCAACATAATATATTACAGTGATTGCGATAGTCACTCCAAAAGAGAGGGTTGTCACTCTAAATTGAATAAATACGGGCATTCATAAGGTAAGAGTGAACTTTTCGCTCAAATTTTAGAGCAACTGCTCTACTGGAGTGATATGATCTCATTCTAAAGCTATATTGAGTCACGATTCACCAAAGATCAACTGATAAATGATTCTAATAGAGTAAAATTTTCCACTCAAAATTGTAGAGTGATATAATTCACTCCTATATATATGGTCACTGATCTACTGCACTCAAAAAGAATGCCCTTTCACTCAAATAGAGTACGATTTCACTCTATAACTTGTAGAGTGCAATTTAACTATTTCTTAGAGTGACGAATCACAGGCTCAATTTTCACTTTTCGTTACACTTGTATTTCACTCGTTTTGAGTGATACTTCACTCTTTGACTTTTAAAAAGTATACCAACCGAATACATTGATAAAAATACGGAATCTACAGGGAGTACGTATCAAAATATAAACACTTACGGCAACGTGTAGGAGTTTGCGGATGGCTTGGTTGTTTCCGGTGCCGCAATAAGCCATTGCCAGGGTGTACATACCGCTCCTACGCAAGATCGGATCCTTGTCGGCGCACAAAGACGTCACTAGAAGATCAGCTTCCTCGAGGCGGCCGTACATCGTGAAGGCGATACCGACCGCCAAGCCACGCAAGATCTTCTCGTGCTGCGTCTCTTGGGCGTACTGGAACAGCAAAAAGCCTCGTAAAAAGGTGGATATTCGGCTAAATATCGAAACCGAGAATATCTTTTCTTTACTCGATGAACGCAAAGAAGGTAATAATCTAGTAATGTTTTAGCTTCGCAATAGTCAATAGAACAGCTGCGCGCTCTCATAAATACATACCATGGCCTTCGATATTAATACGAAATTATTTTTCTAACTAATAAGATGTGATAAAAGCGTTTACGTCTTATTGTCGTATTTACGTTTAAAAATTGCCTCGCTTTAGAGATTATTTCTATTCAGTTATCCAAATTGAAATTTAATGTTATTCTACAAAAAAATTCTATAAAAAATTAATGTTATTCTATAAAAAAATCTCTAAAAAAAAACTTTAGAAAAATCTTCAATAGTTACAAATTAATATTTTTCGATTCTCATGCGAAGAAAAACTTTCCTTATTGGTATATAAAATAATTTTCCCCTATAATCCTTCTTTTTGTTTCTGAAAATTTAGTTCCGTCGAGTTGCGTGCTTTTAACGCTAAATGATCCGCATTTATTTCGCACGGATCTGCAATTAATGCGCGCTGGCCGGTTTTTGCAGAAGATCGAGATATACTTGTGCGTTACTTAATCACAGCCGCTGGGATACATTATGGTACCCGTAATGGATAATTCGATTAAACCGACCGACTAGTGGCAAGTTATGATTCATTTAGCATCGACCTGCTGCTGCTTGCAGCGGTGACCGGCAGCGACAAAAGTTAAAGCTCGTTTCAGCCGCGCGTAAAACTACTTTCCGCGAGAAATGTTAAAACTAAAACGCGACTACGGTTTTCGGAGGCTCGAAGAGAAAAACTTTGTAGATTAATGCGCGAATAGCGTGAGAAAAAGAACAGCGAAATCATGTCTTTATCGGCCATTTCCCAGAAAAAATAAAGAGACTTATCTGAAATCATTTAATGTCAAAAGAACACAGATAAGTTCCTTTAAAAATACCTAATAAAATAAAATGATAATAAATCTTAAACCCAAATATTTTGTATCGAAACTAATATAAACTATAAAATTCCAAAAAAATATTCAGCGTCAAAACATCTTAAATTATTTAAAATTATATATTTCAGATTAAAAATCTTTTAATCAAGAGATTATAAGACAATTGCAAGCTGCCATTTCTGCAAATAAATGTTAACATCCAACTGCGTAATCATAAAACGGATTAATTAATCTCTTTCCGAAATGACGCATGTACTAATTGATACCCATTAACCGATATCAACGTCTTATCAAACTCAACGTGTAAATGGTCGTCGGCGAGCTATAAAAGAATCGTCAGCAAAATCGCAACGAAAATCAACGTATCGTGTCGATTACCGTGAAGATGGGTTCGCCAGCGATTGCAATCTGTGCGTAAAAAATAATTATTCTCAATTTTCGTCGTCGCGTATTCGTAAAGAAAATATAATAGTTTCTTAATTTTATTGAGTTGCATTTTGTGAAAAAAAAGTTATCCATTCGCGGAGAAAGAATATTTCTCTTCGATTTCGTGTCTTCGTGTGTCAAAAAATATAATTATTCTTCGTCTACAGTGTTGTCCATCGATATAATAGAAGGATTATCTTCCTGGGCTTCGTAATAAAAAAACTGTGCAAGTAGAAACTTGCAAATTGCTTCCTCATAGTTTTTAAGTGTGCAAGTAGAAACTTGAACATTGCTTCCTCATAGTTTTTAAGTGTGCAAATTATAAATTTGCACGTTGTTTAAGCAACATTTCATTTCGCTCATAAACTTTCCTCTTTTGAGCTTTTTTATACATAATTATTTGTAGATATTTATTAATTTGGCTTCCTCATAGAGAAAACTTTATGAGCGAAATAAAATGTTGCTTAAGCAACGTGCAAATTTATAATTTGCATACTTAAAAATTGTAAGAAAATAATGTTCAAATTTATAATTTGCACACTTAAAAACTATGAGGAAGCAATGTGCAAATTTCTACTTGCACGCTTTTTTTTATTCTGATAAGCTTTATTACGACTAATATCTGTTATACTAATATCTGTTATACTATTACAAAAATCAATTAAATAAGAGTTAACGTGATATAAGACGGCAAACATCGCCATAATGAGCGTCGTGTCGTCAAGTTGGCGACAACATTGCTCGTAGTTGAACTCTTTAAATCATGCCCCGATCTTGACTTAATTGTTTAGATCATACCCCGATCTTGGATCATGATCCGATCTAGACTTCTAGGCAATTAAGCCAAAAATATAATCCTCTTCTAAAAAGAAGATGTCATCGACACTCGAATCTATCAAAATATTGTCGCTTTTCCGCGATGCCGATTGGTTCTCTTAATTGTTGCGCTTACTTCATGAGCGGCTGTCATGGCATATTTTGACAGTTGTGTGGTTAATAGTGTAAAAGCCCCCGCACAATCAAAAATATAAAAAACAAGGAACAGATATTAGCGATTAAGAATAAGAAATCAGGAATAAAGCTGGTGCAGCATCATTAATACACGGCTTCCGATAAATTAAAAATCTATTGCCTTTGTTTTTCGTGCGTCCAGCTTTATTCCTAATTCCTTGGTCCTAATCGCTAATATCTGTTCCTTGTTTCTTATATTTCTCATTGTGCGGAGGCCTTAATAATAGTAACAGTGAAATATTAAAGAGATGAATAGCGCGCGCGCAGCGCGCGTCTGTGATGTATCTAGTAAGGATGCGTTCGGAAACGTTACCCGGGTACAACGGAAATACTCTCTTCTTCTAATTCGCTAAGATAGAAAAAGAAAACAGTATACTCGTGTGTACTCGGGTGACGTTTCCGAACGCAGCCTAAAACTATAAATAGCCTGATATTTCAATATTTGCCACACATATTTCTAAAAAAATTATGGACCTTTGATCGCGTATAAAAATAAATCTAATCAACCAAATCTTAAAAAATGATATATAAAATAGGGGTAGAAAAAAACTGAAAAATATAATAGAATTAGAAATAGATCGATATCTCAAATTGAGAAAGCTATACAGCGTAAAACACACTTTTCTGAAAAATGAAAATCCCCCTAAAATCCATACCGGTCGACGAATTTTAAGAAAATTAAAAGAGAACATACTTTCTATGATACTCTATTTGTGTGCAAAATTTCAACCCGGTATCTAAAAAATTGTAGCAGTAGATGCGTGTACAAAAAATCCGTACACACATACACACACATACATACTTCTGGACATTTTCTACTAATGTGTTTTCTTATTTTTAGACATTTTGGAACATTCTAAACCTATTTCCATCAAAATCTCGAAAAAAAATTTTTTCCACCATCACAAACCTTCCTCTATGAGGAAGCAAAAGAACAAAATATTCTTGGATTTCGCGTAAATCTATAACGGATTTAATTCCATTTTGTGAAGAATCACTTTAGACCAACATACTTTTGCCTGCAGTGTATCCCACTCTATTAGCGTCCCTCGCGTCGAATCCAAACTACACGCTCTTCGCTGACGATCGTGGGATGTCACACATAATCGACACCAGCGAATCTGTACTTACACAGAGCGACATCGAGGAGCTCAGTGAAGCCGCCCTTAAAACCACCTTCCTGTTATACACTCGGTAAATATATTCAAAATACTGATGCAAAATTGCAATGAAGATCACGGTTTCTAATCGGCTTTCCTCTTTAGGAATCGACATGCCGGACACCCAATTGTCATCAATGATAAGGATAGCGTGAGGAAGAGTTCCTGGAATCCTACTCATCCGACTCGTATTGTCACTCATGGATGGCGAGGTGACATAAACCCTGGATCGGCTTGCGCCTTGATTCGAAACGGTAAGATCAATCTTAATAACTTAAATAACTGAATCCTTGCACTTTCCAGGATCTTCAATATAATTTTTCTTTAATATAGTTTTCTCCGTCCCTTTACTTTAGCTTTAAATTCCTGAACTTTTAATGCTGTAAATTCTGTAAATTTAATTTTCTATATGGTTTCCCCGATTCCTTAATATAGAATCATTGTTTCTCTCTCCTCGTTACTTTCAATTCTCTGATCTTCGGGATTCCGTAAATTCTCAAACATAATTTGAATTTCTGAACTCTCGGATTCCACGCGCCGTTCGTTCTTAGTGTGCTCCGAGTTTCAGCTAATTTCTATTTTATTAATATTTCCTCTTTGATATTCTCAGCTTATCTCAACGTCGGTGATTATAACGTCATCCTCGTCGACTGGAGCAAGGCGGCCGGAAATATCTGGTACTGGAAAGTCACACAGAGTGTGCCACTAGTGGCGCAACGCGTGACAGAATTAATAGACTTTCTGGAGAGCGAAGCAGGTCTGGATCCTTCCAAAACCAGAGTAGTAGGACATTCTCTGGGAGGACATGTCGCCGGTCTCGCCGCTCGAAATACAAGAGGCGAAATTGCTGAGGCAATAGGTAAGTCTAATAAAAATCATTGAGAAGAAGAAAAAACCAGTTTAAAAATAAATAATAATACAATCAAGAGCTTTCAAAATCTTAAAAAAAAAAAGGAATGAGAAAGAAACGACGTTTTCGAAAAAACTGTTCGTGAAAATAGTAAGATATATAAAGGATAACAATAAATATAAATGAAAAGAAAAAGCCTCGATAAACTTGGGAATCTTAAAATATTTCTGTGAATTTTAGCTAAAAATTCCTCAATCTGATAAAACAGAATCCGATTTGCAGCTTTAGATCCCGCGAGACCCTGGTTCGAGTCGAAAAAACCGGGAGAGAGAGTGGACAAATCGGATGCAGCTCGGGTCCACGTGATTCACACGAGTACTCTGGGTCTAGCAGAATCAATAGGTGACGCCGACTTTTATCCGAATGGAGGCAAGAATCAACCAGGATGCAATGTAATCGGTAAATAAAGCTTGCTATCGAACCGCCGAAATCAACATCGCGTGCTCATTAATTAAAGCGGTAATTAATTCGCAGCGCTCGCATGCGCGCACTCGAGGTCTTACGAGTACTACGCCGAGTCCATCCTGAATCCCACGGGCTTCCGCGCCGGGAACGTGTTCATGGGTGGACCGTCCCTCGATCCGAAGTGAGTATCTCTCGGTGTCATCTTATTTTCCAATATAAATAAACATTCGTTCTCTTTCAAAACGCAGCGTCATCCATTGCCCATTCACGCGAATTGGCCGAGACGTTAATTGATCCGTTTATCGTTTGTGTCATTTTCAGCGCACGTGGAGAGTATATTCTAGAGACTGCCAAAGAACCACCGTTCGCACTCGGATGACAACGTCGACACTACTATCGTTATATATTTAATATTTTTATATTGCATATATGTACATCTACAATATTAAAAAATAAATTTTTTTGCAAACACAGATTAAAAATGGGCATGAATTGGTCTAATATTAAAATCCTAGATTGATCCTATACAACATTAAATCTTTGTGATGATTATTCACCGATTGTTGAGAGACTTCCACATAACTAAGATTTCCCGTTTATTTTTGTCTATTTACTTATTTTTATTTATTGGCTATCTTTTTTCCGTTCTCTACATGTGATGCTTCATGGTGACTATTACGAGGTTGTCTGTTTGATGAGTAGATTACACTTATCATGTAACACAAATGCGAGTTATTAATTTGTTAGTTAATTCCTTTAATCTTTTTTCTTTTATTTAAAAGTCAATTTCGTAATATGCCATTAGTTGATCTTTTTAACCAAATTCGCAGCCGACCACTGGTTTAAAGAACATAACTACATTTTCACTACTATTTTGCGTCGTTTCAAAATTATAATTATATATTTGTAATTGTTATACACACTTCGCTTTAACATCGGCGTTTGCCTTATAATTTTAATCAGAATCCTTTACGTATTTTTTTTTAAATAATCTACTCAACATTTCCGTCATAATTTACAATAAAGTTAACTAAAATTACGTCCTACTTAAGGCCATTGCACGTAACAAAGTTTTAGTCATAATCGAAAGACCGTAAGAAAATAAACCAATCACAGTCAATTATTCTCCTCGATCTCGAAGAATAATCAAGTGTGATTGGTCTATTTTCTTACGGCCTTACGATTATGACTAAAACTTTGTTACATGCAATGACCTTTAGTTGAAGCTCTTTATCACTACTGTATCATCATTTTTATCGACAGAAAAATTCTCTTTCTATCTTGCCATTAGATATCAGAATACTTGAAATTATCAAAATAGAAGTTTTGTTTACACTAGCATTATATCTAAGCTATTTTTCTTGAAGAAAATGGATATCTGATTATAATCATCAATTTTCTACAATCTTTTTTTAATTAATCTCCATTCCAACTTGATTGACACCTATGATTTATGATAGCTAACGATATCATCAATATTATCAACGACTTATCGATCACGCCACCGAATAGACGTCTATCTGCAAACTATAAAAGACAAGGTAAATCTGCATCTTTAATGAATCATGAAGATTATTTCAAAGATGATCGCTACGCCGGCAATCGTATTATGTACGTAAAGAATTAGTTACCTTCGAATTACATAATTAAATATTCATGAAAAAAGAGACTATTCTTGGACTTATATAGTTACATGCGAAAAAAAATATTATCTTTCAATTTCGCAGTTTCAAAAAGATATATTTATATTCGCAGTTGTATAAAAAAAAAGTATTCTCAGATTCTACATAAATTTGTAGCGTATTTAATTATATCTTCAAAACTAAATACTTTAAACTAATAGATGTCTGTTGCTTGCAGTGTATCCCACTTTGTTGACGTCTATTGCGACAAATCTTAATTATACGATTTTCGTCAATCACGGAAAAACAATAAATCTGATCAATATTAATGAACCTCAATTTACGCAGGCAGAACTCGAAGAGATCGAGGAATCCGCTAAAAAAACCACTTTCTATTTGTATACTCGGTAATGTATATATCCGAGATATATAGTAATTTATAATGTATATCCGAATAATTTATATGTATAATATAATATATACTGGCGCAACATCGTAATTACGAAAAATATCGCTTTTAGATCAATTTCTTCTTCTTTAGAAACAACCCGCTAATTGGACAACAGCTATTTATCGACGATCTGGATAGTGTGAAGAAGAGTTTTTGGAATCCTGGTCATCCCACTCGACTGGTCACTCATGGATGGATAGGAAATTGTGAGGGAGCTGCTTGCACCCAGATTCGAGACGGTATAGAGTTGTTATTAACCCATTAAATCTCCTAGAAAACCCCTACGCGTTTTTCTGTTTTATATCTTTGCAACTCGAGTCTCACAAATAAAAATTTTTAGACCGCAAATGATATTTAGGAGTAAAAAAATTGCTCTTTCTAAAAATCTAGTCGGCGATGGAATGAGATATCTGGGGAAAAGAAGATATAAAGGTTGGAAAAAAAGGTAAAAAAAAATAAGTGACCTCTGTCTTCACATTGACAAATATTCAATTAACAAATAATTTCGTTTACTTTTTTTAGTAGAATTTTTGTTATAGATCTTAGATATCTTGGACTTAAATATGTAACAATTATATCGATTTATTCTAATACTCAAAAAGGTAGTCAAAATTATTTATTAGTTGAATATTTGTTAATAAAAAATCAGAGGTTATTTACTCTTTTTTTACCTCTATTTTCAACTTTTACATCTTTTCTTTTTCTTTCCACCCCATCGCCGACTAGATTTTCGGAAAAAGCAACTCTTTTTACCCCTAAATATCAATATTGCGGTCTAAAATTTTTTATTAGAAAAGTTACAAGGATTTAGAGTTACAAAGATTTAAAACAGAAAAGCGCGTAGAGACCACTTAGAACTTAATCTTAATTGCTTCTGAATCTTCGTTTCTTTGAATTTTTACTTTTTCTCTCACTTTGTTTTTAAATTTTGGAACTTTTAATTTTCAAATTTAATGTTCTTTGATTTCCTGATTCTTTAAAACATATATCTAATTCTTATTTTTCTCTCCTTATTTTCAATTTTCTATTTCTTTAAAATATTGTTCTTTTTATATATATATACAAATCCTCAAATTTTATTTAGATATATAATCTCCTAAATTATGTAAGCATGAATTGTTTTAGTGTTTCAAAAGCCTCGGTGATTAATTTCTATTAATATCATCACGTTAATATCTTCAGCTTATCTCAATGTTAGCGATTACAACGTTATCATGATCGATTGGCGAGAAGCAGCTAAACATTTGTATTGGAAATCAGCAAGAAGTGTGCCATTCGTGTCGCAACGCGTGGCCTTTTTGATAGACTTCCTGGAGAACAATGCAGGTCTCGATCCTGACAGGACTACGGTAATCGGATACTCTTTAGGAGCGCATGTCGCCAGCCTCAGCGCTCGTTTCGCGACTAGCGAGATTGGCGAGGTAGTCGGTAAGTTCAGCGAAAAGCTTCCAATTCCTTAGGCCCAGTTTCACAGGTGTCGGTTAACTTTTAACCTTAGATTAACTCACTCTTCGTCTCCTTCTAATGTTTCCCTTATAACCATTTCTATCAATGTGGATTAACTTTAATCTCGGTTTAACTTAAATTACTTTTTATCGTTTTCTAATTTCGAAACTAGAAAAAGATAAAAAGTAAGTTAAACCGAGATTGAAGTTAATCTGTATTGATAGAAATGGATATTAGAAAGAGACGAAGAGTGAGTTAATTTAAGGTTAAAAGTTAACCGAAACATGTAAAACTGGGCCTAGTCAGCTATCTTAATCTGGGATCAAAATGAATTCCCGATCTACAGCTTTAGATCCTGCGGGACTTGCTTTCGAGTCCAAAGGACCAGGAAAAAGAGTGGACAAGTCAGACGCGGTTCTAGTACAAGTGATACATACTTGCACGAAAATTCTGAGCATAAAATCGGCGATCGGCACTTCCGATTTTTATCCCAATGGCGGTGAGGAGCAACCAGGATGCGGTCCAATCAGAGGGACCGGTAAATGAGACTTACCAACATCAGTCGATATCACTCGTTAATTCATTAATTAGTAAACTAATTTATCGTTAATAATTCGCAGGTGATTCCGAGGCGATAAACTGCGCGCACTCTAGGGCTTTCCTTTACTACGTCGAATCCATTGCAAACCCCACAGGTTTTCGTGCCGGAAACGTGTTCATGGGAGGACCATCCCTCGATCCAAAGTGAATATGATGTTCTTATTCTCCGATATGTATATTTATATTTTTTCAAAACATGGTACCACTCTTTTCCCTCCCCAATGCCTATTGTTTCTATTTCTGTTAATTAATCCAGAAATATCAGAAACTTTCGCGTTTTTCTTCATGTTAATTAATCGAGATGTTAATTAATTCGTTTATCGTGTCATTTTCAGCGCACATGGAAAGTACGTTCTACAAACTGCCAGCAAATCACCATTTGCACTCGGATAATAATTAATACCATTATTTTTGTACATATTCCTACATTTTTTGTATTCCTAATATTAAAATCATTTTTATAAACCTACTTCTCATATTATTTTACTGTTTTATTTAATCA
Organism: Temnothorax americanus; assembly: GCF_048541705.1. Taxonomy (NCBI): domain Eukaryota; kingdom Metazoa; phylum Arthropoda; class Insecta; order Hymenoptera; family Formicidae; genus Temnothorax; species Temnothorax americanus. The sequence goes on from NW_027509778.1 coordinate 163,102, forward strand.
GAATTACTTTTCTTTCGATCAAGAGACACGGTAGTGTCTCGCGCCAAGTACACGCGGAGCGAGACCGACCGTGACTCTTTTACGCGACGCGACGGGTTGCGAGTACCCGAGATGTTGAGATCTCGATAACGAGTGAACGGATCAAGTTCTAAGTAGGCTTGATCGATAGCTTGGGGTCCAATTAGGGGGGGGTTTCTCTCATAATATTCCGCTACGTGCCTTACGAGCGGAGATATTGCGACGCAAAGTTCAAATGTGAAAATTTATTTTTAAGATACTCCTCCTCCTCCTCCTAACGCCGCGATCTATCAGAGAAACGTCACTTTCACTTTTTCGACGCTGGCGGCGCAGGTATCGCCAGTTTCGATATCGCGCGCGTATTTCGAAATTAGGTCGATAGACTTATCGGTCAGAGGAAGATTTCTATTTAGGTAAATTAGGTATATATATATAATAAATATTGAGTCAACGGAAAAGAAGGTTCTCTACGCTTGGCAGAAAGTGCCGCTAGGGAATTTTTAAGTCGATTCTTATGAATCAAGCTTGAATTTGATGTCTATGTATCCCAGGTTGCCGATGACGAGGTCCAGATAGTGCGCTTTATAGTTTTCGGTGTCCAGGTGTAATAATACGTTGAATTCGATGTCTACGTGTCCCAGGTTGCCGATGACGAAGTCCACATAGTGCGCTCCGTAGTTTTTGGTGTCTACGTGTATTAATATCTTGAATTCGATGTCCACGTGTCCCAGGTTGCCGATGACGGGATCCAGATAATGCGCTTCATAGTTTCCGGTGTCCAGGTGTAATCGTACGTTGAATTTGATGTCTAGGTGTCCCAGGTTGCCGATGACAAGGTCCACATAGTGCGCTTCGTAGTTTTCGGTGTCCAGGTGTAATAATACGTTGAATTCGATGTCTACGTGTCCCAGGTTGCCGATGACGAGGTCCACATAGTGCGCTCCGTAGTTTTTGGTGTCTACGTGTATTAATATCTTGAATTTGATGTCCACGTGTCCCAGGTTGCCGATGACGAGATCCAGATAATGCGCTTCATAGTTTTCGGTGTCCAGGTGTAATCGTACGTTGAATGCGATGTCTACGTGTCCCAGGTTGCCGATGACGAGGTCCACATAGTGCGCTCCGTAGTTTTTGGTGTCTACGTATATTAATATCTTGAATTCGATGTCCACGTGTCCCAGGTTGCCGATGACGGGATCCAGATAATGCGCTTCATAGTTTTCGGTGTCCAGGTGTAATAATACGTTGAATTCGATGTCTACGTGTCCCAGGTTGCCGATGACGAGGTCCACATAGTGCGCTCCGTAGTTTTTGGTGTCTACGTGTATTAATATCTTGAATTCGATGTCCACGTGTCCCAGGTTGCCGATGACGGGATCCAGATAATGCGCTTCATAGTTTCCGGTGTCCAGGTGTAAACGTACGTTGAATTTGATGTCTAGGTGTCCCAGGTTGCCGATGACGGGATCCAGATAATGCGCTTCATAGTTTTCGGTGTCCAGGTGTAATAATACGTTGAATTCGATGTCTACGTGTCCCAGGTTGCCGATGACGAGGTCCACATAGTGCGCTCCGTAGTTTTTGGTGTCTACGTGTATTAATATCTTGAATTCGATGTCCACGTGTCCCAGGTTGCCGATGACGGGATCCAGATAATGCGCTTCATAGTTTCCGGTGTCCAGGTGTAATCGTACGTTGAATTTGATGTCTAGGTGTCCCAGGTTGCCGATGACAAGGTCCACATAGTGCGCTTCGTAGTTTTCGGTGTCCAGGTGTAATAATACGTTGAATTCGATGTCTACGTGTCCCAGGTTGCCGATGACGAGGTCCACATAGTGCGCTCCGTAGTTTTTGGTGTCTACGTGTATTAATATCTTGAATTCGATGTCCACGTGTCCCAGGTTGCCGATGACGGGATCCAGATAATGCGCTTCATAGTTTTCGGTGTCCAGGTGTAATCGTACGTTGAATGCGATGTCTACGTGTCCCAGGTTGCCGATGACGAAGTCCACACAGTGCGCTCCGTAGTTTTCGGTGTCTACGTGTAATAATACCTTGAAATTGATTTCTAGGTGTCCCAGGTTGCTGATGACGAGGTCCACATAGTGCGCTTCATAGTTTTTGGTGTCTAGGTGTATTAATAACTTTAAATCTGAATATGTGCGTTCAGCCGATATTCCGCTAGCCTAGCAATCGTGAGCAGTTGCTCGTTTTTGCTCGTTTCCTCTCTTTTTAATCCAGTAAATCAAAAAAGAGGAAACGAGCGAAAACGAGCGACTGCTCACGATTGCTAGGCTAGCAAAGTATCGGCTAAACGCACCCAATCGAATTCGAAATATTAATACATGTAGACACCGAAAACTACGAAGCGCACTATGTGGACCTCGTCATCGGCAACTTGGAACACGTGGCCATCAAATTCAAGGTATTAATACACCTGGACACCGAAAACTATAGAGCGCGCTATGTGGACCTCGTCATCGGCAACCTGGGACACCTAAACATTGAATTCAAGCTTGATTCATAAAAATCGACTTAAAATTTCCCTAGCGGCAGAATTAAAATTATGTCATGACATAATAAAAATTGCTGAATTAAAATTATGTCTAGACATAATAAAAATTGGACAAAAATTATGTTTAGACATAATAAAAATTGGATGAATTAAAATTATGTCTGACGTAAAAATAATTATCAAAAATATCGATACCTGAAGATATCGGTACATATACAGTTGCGAACAACATTCAGTAAGACACGCAAATAAAAATAAATAAAGAATTTTACAGTTAACGACTTATTAACATTAATCATGCTTTATTGCGATTATGTTTTATGTTGAAATTGAAAAATATATACAAGGTGTACAACTAAAAGGGTTACAAATTATTATTTTTAAAAAACTGAGCAAAATATTAAATTGTTGTTTTCTTTAGAAATAATAGTCCGTAACACTTTTAGCTTCATACCTTGTATTATATACGGTTTATGAGATTATAAGATATATTGTTTATAAGATTAAGATGCGTAACACTACAAAAAGGCGTGATATCCGTACAAAATTACCTTTTTAAAAAAAAGGTAAAATGAGCGCCAAGTACACGCATAATAGTGTATATGTATTATGTTGTTACCCTGTTATGTTGTTACCTCGAAAAAAACAAAGTGGTAGTATTATACCTCCAAATAGCTTTATCCTGTACATACTGTTTATACAATGCGTAATATACTACAAAAAGGCGTGATATCCACACAAAATTACCTTTTTTAAAAAAAGGTAAAAAAAGGCGCCAAGTACACGTATAGTAGTGTATATGTTATTACCTAAAAAAAAAAGAAAGTGGTAGTATTATACCTCGAAAAAACCTAAGTAACAAGTGGTAGATCTTTATATCTCGAAAAATCTCGAAAAAATCTAAGCAGTAGTATCTTTATTTCCGAAAAATTATAACCCAAGTGATACACGTCACAAAATTATGTCACCTTATCAAAAAGAAGAGTCGCGCTTCAAGTGATCTATTACAATTACAAAAAAGAAATGATATCTCTTTAAGTTAGAGCGCCAATTACAGAGAGAACATGTATATTGCCTCAAAAAATAATTGTTGCACTACATTGAAAAATCTTTACATTGTGTCAATTAGAAAAGAATGTATAATAACAATTTTATAAGATTAAAAAATTTTATTTAAATTTAACAAGGGAATACAAGATATTTAAATACAAAGTTATTTACATGTGTATTTTTTAATGGCCACAAAAAATTACAGAAGTAACAGTACAAAATAAAAATATTTTATTAAAATACATAAATTTTTCTTGTAAAAAAACTTGGCGCTGCTAGACCTTTTAAATAAATAAGGACAACAATAAATAAAAATAATTCAGAGAAGAATACAATGGGAGTAATATTAAATGATTATCAGCGTGGATGTGGGAGTGAGTGATATGGGTGTGCGTGACTACGCGGACGGCGGATAATGCGGCTTATAATTAAGTATAGAATAAGTTTATTTATTTATTTAAAATTTTGAGGTCTAGCAGCGCCAAGTTTTTTTACAAGAAAAATTTATGTATTTTAATAAAATATTTTTATTTTGTACTGTTACTTCTGTAATTTTTTGTGGCCATTAAAAAATACACATGTAAATAACTTTGTATTTAAATATCTTGTATTCCCTTGTTAAATTTAAATAAAATTTTTTAATCTTATAAAATTGTTATTATACATTCTTTTCTAATTGACACAATGTAAAGATTTTTCAATGTAGTGCAACAATTATTTTTTGAGGCAATATACATGTTCTCTCTGTAATTGGCGCTCTAACTTAAAGAGATATCATTTCTTTTTTGTAATTGTAATAGATCACTTGAAGCGCGACTCTTCTTTTTGATAAGGTGACATAATTTTGTGACGTGTATCACTTGGGTTATAATTTTTCGGAAATAAAGATACTACTGCTTAGATTTTTTCGAGATTTTTCGAGATATAAAGATCTACCACTTGTTACTTAGGTTTTTTCGAGGTATAATACTACCACTTTCTTTTTTTTTTAGGTAATAACATATACACTACTATACGTGTACTTGGCGCCTTTTTTTACCTTTTTTTAAAAATATAAACTACTAAAATATAAAACAAACAGAAGACCTATTTTTTCCAAGTTTTCAACTTTATTTTTCATAATTTTAAGTTGTTTAAAGAACATATTTTGCATATAAATATGTTTTTAGTACTAAAATGTATTTCTCTTTTCTCTCAATCGACTACTAGATTTTAAATATTATTAAATTAAAAATATCTGTGGTGGCCGTGTGTGCCCTCAAATGGCAGGCCGGCATTACATCAACCAGCCGTGCACGGGCAAATACGCTTTTTCGCGAGCGCTTAGCCGCGTTGACTAGGTTTATCAACAAATTTAGCAAAATACTCATTTGCCAATTGACACTCTCACCAAGAGTCGAAATGTGGTACACACAAATATAAATCAATAACATTTTTAAAGTTTGGTAATGTTTAAAATAGTATGAAAAATAAGGTTTTAGATTTTAAAAAGCGCTAGAAAGTGTGCATTAAGCTTACCGCAACCATATCTTCGATCGCCTGCGTCGATTTGGATCCCAGCATGACCATTCCCATGGCGATTCCAGCCGCTTCACCGGTCACGGCATCATCTTGATACAAGTTGAATTTTAATTGTTCGTAAACATCTTGTCTATGTGAGCCCATAGCGGCTAATCCAAGGCCAAGACAGCCACCATGGCGGACCATCTGAAACAAGTTTAACAAAATAAATCGCATCAAATTTAATTCTCGGCTCATACACATACTTATTAAAAGATTTACCGAAATTATATGTATAATTTGATAAATACTTAATTTCAATACAAACTAATTAATTATAGAAAAGTATATGTTTGTTCCGCCAATAAGTAATTAACAAGAAAAACTCTATTTTTAATCAACAACTATTTAATCAACAACAATTAATTAATTAATTATATACAAAAATTTTGAAATTTAACAGAAGAGAATATTCCAAAATAATTATGCAATGTACCTCGTTTTGGGCATCTTTTAATTGGCCTAAGAGGTAGTCTGTAATAGCGGCCCCGTGATTAGCATGTATAAGTCCCAAAGCATATAAACCACCGCCTTCAGAGTATCCGGCACCGGCGGCACCAGAATCTCTTGGCAAATAAGACTGCATCAGGGCTAAAGCTTCTTGTTCATGACCCCGGTGAATAACTCCCAAAGAAGCTGTTGCCGTCAACTTCGCCCAATTAGTGGCACGGGCCAACCACTCCAAATTGTCTCTAAAAGATAACAAATATTCCAAAAAATTAAAAATTTTGCAAGATTTTTGCTTTTCATATTTTTCATATTCTATTTTATTATTTTCTTTAAATCGAAAATTCGTAATAAACATAATTACTAAAAACTGATAAATTCTGCAAAATTATATTTTTTTATAAAAAAAATAAAAACAAATTAAAATTTCAAATAGCAAAAATTAAGACGCCTAACGAGATTTCAAAGATAGATACCTTAGGAATTGATCGCTTGTCGTCCCGGAATGCATAAAAGCATTCGCAATAACAGTGGCAGTGTGACAAATTGAGACTCGTATGGCATCTTTGGTGTTTTTCAGGATCAGCATGTCGGTATGATTGCTGCGAATCAGAAACTGCAGATGTAAATCGATAGATACTTCGCCACCAAGAATACTAGATAGAGCATCAACACGCTCTTGCTGTTCTCTCTCCTCTGCATTCTAGAAAAAAAATTTCATAAAACATCCTAAATTAATATTAAAATCTGTATCAATATGTATTTATCAATTACATAATTTTATTTCTCAAAAAACTAACACTCACCAAACTCTCGACGCTGCGCTGAGCTTTTTCTTCCCCGGCGGGAGCAGCATTTTCTTCCTCCACCTCCATATTCGCGGATTCTGTGCTAGCTTCCGTGGTTTTGGCAGCGACAGCAGCAGATGGCTTAACCATCGGTTTAACCATTAGCGCGCCCGGAATGGGTGCAGTAGCTCGCAGAGCCTGCAGAACACGACCGAGAAACTGCTGAGTTGCAGACTCATATAAGTCGAAGGCAATCTGATAGGCCATCAGCACACAGTCGTGCGAACCCTTGCTCAATCGGTCCAGAAGCTCGGCCACGGCCAGCGGATCGTCCAGGAAGATTAGGCACTGGCACATGTTGACATAATCGGGCGTACCGAGGTTTCGGTAGAGACTAACCAAGCAGCGGAGTACAGTGTTACGAAATCCACGATTCTGAATCAGGCTCATGGCCACTTGAAAGGCATACGATAACATTCCACTTACATCGTCCTGGAAAGAAAGATATTTCATGGTATTTTCATGTCGAAATTTAATCTTGTGAACTTTACTTCATAAATTATAAATAAATACAAATCTGTATATATATATATATATATATATATATATATATATTTATATATATGTTATACTATTTTATATATATCAGTGAGAAAATTGTGTTGACGCATAGCTTCGTATAAGAACAGTTGATTCATAATTAACGAGCCTCGGGTCTCCATCCTCGATTCTCATTTCATATATTTCAGTTTATAAGAGATTGATTGGAAGATTGCGAATAAAAAATAGGAAATAATTATAAACTATTACAGAAATAATAAAACTATGCATCGTAAAAAAATCAATAGCAAAATACTTACAGACTGCATAATGGCCGCTTCAAATATGTCCATCCTGCGTGTCTCCAAAGCAAGGCCCAAAGCTTGACGATACTGATTATCATCCAGACAACGTTGGAACATTCGATTTACTATTCCCTCCAGTCTGGGATCAATACCCTTGCTGCCTGGTGGAAGTTTTCCTTCCGCTTCCAAGACACGTTGCTGAGTATAATAATCAATACACTTGGCTAAAAAATTTGACAATTAAAAGTTAATAGGTAAAGAGATTAAATGCCACTCATAATGATTTCAGCATATACCAATAGTAGTGTCGACATATTCATTTCGAGCATTGACGTCAAATAGCTCTCCCGCTCCAAGGGCATAAGTCAACGAATCCTCGAAACTCCCCAAATGATAATATACTTTGCTGGCAACTAGAGCGGCCAACTCATGTTGTTGAAATAATTTATCTTCGTGCAGGATCTCACTGCAAATAAGGTATTTGTTTAGAGAATAGAAATCTAACAAGCAATAGAACAAACAATAAGATATAATAACAATTGTAATAATGTTAAATAGTCAGAATCAATAAATATCTTATTTTGTTCTTTTCCTACATACATTTTCTCTATAGCTTCAGAAATTTCAGGCCAGAATTCATCAACTATCATGTCCAACTTTTTCAAGGCAAAGACCTTCAATTCAGGCATCGGTTCCTCCAATAAGGAGATTATGCCAGCTGAAACAATTTTAATTGCATTCAAATTGATGTTATCATACAATCATGATATATTACAATTAATATTACGTGCGCAAAAATAATAAATGATAAAAATATTAAATAATATAAAACAAAATCTTTGTATTGCTCGATAAGTTTCTATGAAATTTGTTTCTTTATTTATCTTTATCACGCAAAAATAATAAATAATAAAATAATAAATAATATAAAACAAAATTTCTTATATTACTCGATAAATTAATGTGAAATTTGTTTCTTTATTTCTCTTTATCATGCCAAAAATGGTTGCTCCGAAATTGTCGAAGAGATTTCGAGGTTAAGTTTCGCACGACTTGCAAATCATCGTGCGAAAGTTCCTGCAAAAGCGGTCAAATTTTCGCATAATCGATGAAAGACCGACACTATTTGAGCAATGAAAGATTATTCAGCGATTCACCTGCTGAAGTGATGTTCATCTTGCTGAATTTCATCGAGTGACAGCAAATCTTCTTCTTCTCTTCTTCTTCTATTAAATTGGCTCCTGCCGCTTTTCAGCGGACAATACGGCCAAATTTGCCACTGTTTGTTAAACAAAGTCTGAATTACTGTTAGCGTAGCGAAGTCTAAATGGAAATTACTAAAAGTCTGAGTGGAAATCAATGCACACACAGCAGTCGCAATCGACAGCACTGGACAGCACAGAACATATGACTGCATATGACTATGGGTGCGTTCCTTTTGGGCGCTCACGCGCTGCATCGCTCTATCTTCGTTTGATATTCGATGTGCAACGAAGATAGAATGATGCTTACAGCAGCTTACAGCGCGTGAGCGCCCAAAAGGAACGCAGCCCACTCACTTACTGCACTAGTGTGCACCAGTTCAGCCAGTGCAGCTAAAATGAACTAAAAGAAACAAACTTAAGGGGATGCCAAAGCTAATGGAGAATTCACATTGCGTCCGATCACGTCCGATGTTCGACGTATGTACGACGATCCGACATCCAATAACAGAATTTATTATTAGAGACAAAAATTTCCTATTGGATGTCGGATCGTCGTACGTCGAACATCGGACGCAGTGTGAATCCTCCATAAGGCCGAACTTCCTCGACGTCGGTAATAATGGAGGATTCACATTGCGTCTGATCACGTCCGATGTTCGACGTACGACGATCCGACATCCAATAACAGAATTTATTATTAGAGACAAAAATTTCCTATTGGATGTCGGATCGTCGTACGTCGAACATTGGACGCAGTGTGAATCCTCCATAAGCAAAGGCCGAAACTCCGACGCGCATGTAAGGTGGTGCCACTGGTGGTGACAACGCGAAACTCCGTACACGTATGTACACACACCACTGAATTGCTCGCACGGACGCACAGTAGAGAGACAGACGCGGCGTTGCCGCGTCTATGGATTCTAGCAATACGGCCTGAACCTGAAAATTTCTGGCCGGCCGTCCGTAGCAGAAGGCAGTAACGTATCAAGGCTAATAAGCACCCGCTTTTTATAAATTACATATATTCTTATGCACACATGTGCGTATATATATATATAATATGTATCTAATTATTATGTGTATGTTTATAATTGTCTGATGACAAATAATAACAGTAGCATAATTGAGAATGTGAATTGGTATACATATATGTATTGACGCGGGTACTTATTAGACACTTGGCAATTTACTGCATCTCTTGCACCTCTAATAATTTTTTTAGCGGTGTTCAACCTTACGATATAACACTTTACATCTGACAATTTCAACCATAACCTCCTGGTGGGGCCATCTATTGTAAAACGGCGGAGACTTATTTGTACACCTAATAACTAATTTTATTCTGTCTTTATATGTATAGAAAAATATACCTCAGTCTTACAATTAGCATCAGAGTAGAGGGTAACGGCAGCTGATGAACAATATAAATAACATACTGAATAAAAAACTTAATTATTATAACATAATCCCAGTAAACCAGTTTGTAACTGTTATGTAACTTATTTAAGGAGCACATGGAAAGAACGCCAACTCTTCATTTATATAGTACCTATACTTTACTCCTGTAAAAGGGTTTTGCGATCTATAAAGACGTTTCAAAGAACGAACTTTGACAGATATACCAATGTCGTACAGATGCCTCGTTAGACAAGGGCAGATATCTCGTATTATTCCTTTTTCTTCTATGTATGTAATTTGCATGCACCCATTTATTCCTTTTCTCTCTCTCTCTCTCTCTCTCCCTCTCTCCATCCCTGTCCCTCTCTCTCTTAGTACACTGGGTAGCGTACACTTAGTATGGTAAAATCAGGATTTTTTGGAAGTGTGGTGTTAGGATTCTAGGGTATATTTGAAGAAAGAGAAACGGTTATGTTATTTAGGACAAGAAACTCTATTTACTATTTCGTTGATAAAATGTTGGGAAATATAAACAAAAATACATATATAAATAAAATATATATTATAATATATTATTTTTTTTATTGTTATTGTCGAAAGTAAATAATATTACATAAAACCAGTAATGCAATTGAACATAGATATACATATACACACGCACACGCACACGCAATCGCACATACATACGCATACGCACATACATATTATTTTTATTATTTTTTCTGTGGGCCCCAGGCCCCGTCCACGATGACGATATCACGGACATGGGACGTCTCCAGGATCATGCTCCGATTACTTTGTACATATATACTAACAATAAGAATAATTCTGCATAAATTTTTTTTATTTTGTGCCTTTATATCATATGTATTTTTCAAGCATAGCAACCTCGCAAAAAATGTCTTTTTTTATTTCAATTTCTGTTTCAAAAAAAAAGAATGTTTTTTTTTAAATATATATATGCTTGTCATAGTGATTGAGATACCCGTCGGCAGAACGCGCATAACGTGCAGTTTACGCCGAAGCGGCTGCCGCGAGCGAGCGATATGTTTCGTCGACGGATGATTAGCTAATTATGATTGTATACAGAAAGTGGATATTTGCGTAAAGTATTGTTGCCTCGTGAATAAAGTCGAAGGACCGTCGAGAAGAAGAAGCTCGCGGTGCTTTCATTTCCCTTTTCAATCTTTTATCCGTTATCCTTTTTCGCCCTCATCTTTGTTTCAGTTCCGTGAAGTTGGCACCCGACTTTAACAAAATAAATTTTTAAAAAAAGAAAATTGTAGCATTTTTTTGTAGTTGTTTGTAGTAACAATAATTTCGTTTGTAGTTTTACCGATTTTGCAAAAACAAAGATTTTTAAAAATCACTCTTGCTTAAAATTGAGATATTTGAAATTCGCTCGCGCCATGTGTTTTAGAATTGTTTGTAGTTGTTTGTAGTAACAATAATTTTGTTTGTAGTTTTATCCATTTGGAAATGAAAAATTTTAAAAATAACTCTTACCCAAAATTGAGATATCTGAAATCCGCTTGCGCCATGTGTTTTAGAATCGTTTGTAGTTGTTTGTAGTAACAATAATTTCGTTTGTAGTGGAACAATTTAAAAGTTGCAACGTATTTGCAATATTCAAATAACGTATCTTTCTCAATTTTAAAGATATCTCGAATCCGCTTGCGCTATGTGTTTTAGCATCCTTTGTAGTTGTTTGTAGTAACAATAATTTCGTTTATAGTTTTATCCATTTAAAAATAACGAGAAATTTTAAAAATCACTCTTACCCAAAATTGAGATATCTGAAATCCGCTCGCGCCATGTGTTTTAGAATCGTTTGTAGAGTTAAAAATATAAAAGTATTGGATAAAGAAATGAGGTTAGACCACCTTGTGTTTCTAACCTTAAAAGGTTAGAAAATATATAGTCTTAAAAAAAGTTTTTACAGTCTAATAAATAATTTATTTTTATTATTAATGTTTTAAATAAAATTTATTTATTATTAATTAAAAAATGGTTTTACAATGTAATAAATAATTTATTTTTACTACTAATTTAATAATTAGATTTAAATCACTTAAAACTTCAATACAACACATTTTAACCGACTGTTTATAATAGTTGTTGGTGTCTTTTTATATCAGAAAAGGATCATAAGTGGTAAAATAAGTGTTAATATAGTACCTTTAGCATTTACTGTGAACAAAACAGTTGTGCTTTCTGTCTCATCACCATGCACATGTACAATTTTATAAAGACTTTGATCCTTTACGAGCCATTAATACACTGTCTGCTTTTGGAACTAAAAAAAAAGAATTTTCATCTAACAAATACTCTTAACAGATGGATGTCCAGTAGGATTAACTTTTGTAAATGTTCTATTACTTCTCTGAATTAATTCTTTAAAATATCTTCGGTTGCTGATGCTCAATTCATTGTCAAATTTATTGCGATTCTTGGAGTCACATCTGGATGTCTACGACAAAAACTTTTCCACCAGTGCCTGCCTGGTTTAATATATCCTTTAAAAAGGACTCAGTAGTGATAAGCTTCTGCAGACATTGAAGATGTTGACTGGATTTTCTATTGCAGCCAAAAAGATTTCCCTGTAACAAAATCTCAATATCTTCAGTGTGCAGTGCAGAAACTGATCACTGAGTCTCCTTTCAAGGATAATAAACCAGGCAGATATTGATAGGAAAAGTTTTTGTCATTCAGACATCCAGATGTGACTCCAAGAATCGCTCAAAATTTGACAATAAATTCAGCATCAGCAACAGAATTAAAATGTTTTAAAGAATTAGTTGAGAAAAGTGAAAGAACATTTACAAAAGTTAAGTCTACTAGACATCCATCTGTCAAGAGTATTTGTTAGATGAAAGTTCTCTTTTCTTGGTTCCAAAAACAGACAAGCAAAGAATTTACAATTTGAGATTATATACTACATGTCAATAAAAATGAACAAAAAAAAATGCATAAAACAGAAAAAATATAATATAATTTAGTACACTATCATTACAAGTAATGTTTACAATAAATATACTTACAAATTTCGTACAGAAAACTTAAAAACAAAGCACAAAAACTCGAACGCGTGTTGCGGCTAGATACTAGGACACACAATTTGAGATGACGATTCGCCCGATAACTGGACAGCCGGCTAGTTTTCGGGCAAGCAAGATTGTCACGTACTGATTCATAGCCATGTAAATTTTAATTAAAAAAACAATTTAAATGAGCAATTTTTTATTTTTTATTTATTATAAATATTCTTAAGATTATATATGTAAAAACTTTATTAATGCAGAAATATCTAATATTATGATTATTATCATTTTAGCAAGAATCACACTTTCTTAGCCATATCTTAAAAAATCTATGATGACTCATGGTGCATTTGACTACGACAATTCAAACAATTTTTTAAATATTTTAAACAAAATGTTTAAGTGGCATAATTTTTTATATAAGACACTGAATAACCAAATAACATAAATCAGTAAAAATATTTTTCTTACTTTATGTTTTCTTACGTTATGTTACTTACTTATTTAGCTTAATAAAAAATAAAATGTCCATCAATGGCCAAGTAATGGGACATGGCCCGTCATTGGTACTTTTACCTTAGTTGTCTGACAAAAACGATTCTAAAACACATGGCGCGAGCAAATTTCAAATATCTAAATTTTGGGTAAGTGATTTTAAAAAATTTTTGTTTTTGCAAAATGGATAAAACTACAAACGAAATTATTGTTACTACAAACAACTACAAACGATTCTAAAACACTACATAGCGCAAGCGGATTCGAGATATCTTAAAAATTGACAAAAATACGTTATTTGTTTATTACAAATACATTGCAACTTTTAAATTGTTCCACTACAAACAAAATACAACGAAACAAATAATTTTTATCCCCTAAAAAAATCTTTACGGGAACGCTGGTATATATTTGAGCTCGCTATTAAACGTTTAATTAACATATCCGTTTATCAGAAACGTTTTTCCGAATACACATGTTTTAAATCTAGGGCCTCTCTCTGATAAACGTTTAAACGTGTAGACGTTTTTTTTACAAGTAAACGTTCTCCTGGAAGAAAATGTAAATGGATAAACGTTTTGCGTTTAAACGTTTATTCGAAAAACGGAATAAAATCAGAGTCCTAGACTCTATATTCTACATTCCGAGTTCTAAAATAATTCTCGTATAGTTCTGAATGTACCCGAACAAACGTTTTCCGAAGAACAAATAAGACGCTGGCCGATTTCTGAAGTTCTGAGTGTTCTAAAATATTTCTCGTGTAGTTCTGAATGTGTCCTAACGTTTTCTAAATAGTTCTGCCAATTAGAATTATTTAATTTTTAAATAATTGTTATTGCCGCATTTACGACTACATGAGTAAGACACGCTAGCCGATTTCCGATAATTATTTGAAAAATAGACAAATGTTTATGAACAGAACTCTTCGGAAAACGTTCGGATGCATTAAGAAGTACACGAAAAATATTTTGATGTGAGATATCTCAATTTTGGGTAAGAGTGATTTTTAAAATTTCTCGTTATTTTTAAATGGATAAAACTATAAACGAAATTATTGTTACTACAAACAACTACAAAGGATGCTAAAACACATAGCGCAAGCGGATTCGAGATATCTTTAAAATTGAGAAAGATACGTTATTTGAATATTGCAAATACGTTGTAACTTTTAAATTATTCAACTACAAACAAAATTATTGTTGCTACGAACAACTACAAACGATTCTAAAACACATGGCGCGAACAAATTTCAAATATCTCAATTTTGAGTAAAAGTGATTTTTTTAATTTTTTGTTATTTCTAAATGGATAAAACTACAAACAAAATTATTGTTACTACAAACAACTATAAACGATTCTAAAACACATGGCGCGAGCAAATTTCAAATATCTCAATTTTGAGTAAGAGTAATTTTTAAAATTTTTTGTTATTTCCAAATGGATAAATCTACAAACGATATTATTGTTACTACAAACAACTACAAACAATTCTAAAACACATGGCGCGAGCAAATTTTAAATATCTCAATTTTAGGCAAGAGTGATTTTTAAAAATCTTTGTTTTTGCAAAATCGGTAAATTTGCAAACGAAATTATTGTTATTACAAACAACTACAAAGAAAATGCTACAATTTCTTATTTTTTAAAAATTCATTTTGTTAAAGTCAGGTGCCAACTTCACGGAACTCTTCGTTTCCATTGTCAGTATGCGACAGCCGTTACTGCACTCCATGAAGGGTATCATTGATTTGTCGAATAATTCATAAGCAAAAAAGATGTCTTTCCTTGTGCTTAGAAATCCAAACAGATAAAAACAGTTCTGATTTCGAGAATCATAAAGAAATTGTATTGTGTTACTTTCTTTCTATCGCGGCGTGCGGCGAGTAATCGTTTTTATACATTTATAGTTTAAAAGTATACATAGTACTTGAAAAAAAAAGAAAAAAGGTGATCGTCGCGTTTTTTTTTCACAGAGACGGGCAAACGTGAAACTGATTGTGTTCACGTTGCCCGACTGTAAGTCAAAAACTCGGATGCTACAAGTATCTAGTTTTTATCCATCGGGACTTTAGGATGCCGCGAATACTGATATCAAGAATAATTATGATTTACTATAGAGAAAGGAATAATACACGAGAGATATATGTCCTTGTCTAACGAAGCATCTGTACGACATATCTGTCAAAGCTCGTTCTTTGAAACGGCTTCATAGATCGCAAAATCCTTTTACAGAAGTAAAGTTTAGGTACTAATAAAAGGTGGGATTGTAAATAAATAATAATTAGTAATAATTAAAAAAAATGTAAAAATGCCTAACGATGCGAGATATCTGTACCACACATATATATCTGTCAAAGGTCTAATTTTGAAACGGCTTCATAGATCGCAAAATCCTTTTACAGGAGTAAAGTTTAGGTACTAATAAAGGGTGGGATTGTAAAATAATTAGTAATAATTGAAACAAATGTAAAAATGCCTAACGAGATATCTGTATCATATATCTGTCCTGGTTCAATTGCTGTGTAGGAACCAGACAATGTAGCCAACAAGCCAACCCCGAAACTGCCCACAGCTGCGTGCGCCTTCGCGCCATTTCTTGCAAGATCCGTGAACTACTGCTGTGACATGATTGCTGCTCTGCGTGAATATTTTTGTGAAAAATATACACGATCGTTTCAAAGCTCTCATTTTTATTCCAGGCTTTCAATCTCAATTTCAAAGGTACGTTATTGTTTGTGCACGTCTTCTCAAGGGTGGGAAAATTTAATTTCGTACATAATACTTATACAACTGTTTATATTAGAAAATAAAAAGGTTATAAGGTGTCAGCATTTTAAATTTTTTTTTCAATTATTGCTAATTATTTGACAATCCCACCCTTCATTAGTACCTCTACTTTACTCCTGTAAAAGGATTTTGCGATCTGTAAAGCCGTTTCAAAATAAAACCTTTGACTGTAATTGTCGGTAATTTGAACGGCTTTAGCATCCTCTTAAGACCGTTCTTAAGTACAACCTTGACATTAACCAATCACAGAGCCGTATTAGCATCTTAAGATATTACTTAATAGCTCGTCTACAATAGCCGTAAAAGTATGCAGTAAGACGTGAGCAGTAAGCTATTTACTACGTTTACGCGAGCGTTACTTCTGTAGTAACTTATAATAATTTCTTCGCGTAAACGGGATTTTGTAGTAACTTATGATAATTTACTTCGCGTAAACGAGTGATATATCGTAAGTTACTACAGAAGTAACGCTCGCGTAAACGTAGTAATTGACCAACCACAGTCAATTATTCTTGAATTAGAAAAATTCTATTAGTCAATAGCTTACTGCTTACGTCTTACTGCATATTGTTGCGGCTATTGTAGACGAGCCATAAGACGGTCTTGAAAAGAGATCTGATTATGAATACCGGCCTTAAGGCCATCGTAGTATGTATGTATGTACACAAATAAAATGCATAGCTTTAAGCGGAGAGCACACACTTCTGCATAACGTATAATATGCGTAAGCATAAGAAAACTGATTGGTTTATTTCCTTATGCACATGTGTATGGACCAATCAATTTTTTTATGCTTACGCATTATGCGTTGTGCAGAAGTGTGTGCTCCCCGCTTAAGACACTAAACCAATGAGCATCCAGCATAAAGTCGGTATATTAATTTACATAAGATGCTCATTGGTCCAGCGTTCTTATGCTACGCTTATGCAGCCTATGCAATTTTGTGTGCGATGATTTTAAATCAATGAGCTGTCACGACTTTTTCATTCCCGGACCACTCCGGGACGTGTGCCGGATCAAAAGGAGTAAGGAGAGCGGGATGACAGGCCTCTCCGACAATTCCCTCGCACCCCCGACACTTCGCGAAACGAATTTACCGTTGGGTGCCAGACGCGTCAACGCGCGTCCGCGAAATCGCAAACGAAAACCAAAACGAGACGCAAAGCGAGACGTGCGGATGTGCGAGGAATTGGCTAGCTCGACCTAAGGGCTGGGGCGGGGGTGATGAAGGGCGGAGCGATATTCAGCGGGGTGACACGCCATAAATAAGGCCACGAACTCAAGCAATTAACAAATCAAAATAACATTTATTCTTTAGAAATTCGCGCGTGAAACAATAAAAGCCGATTCGGATTCGGTCAGTCAGACAAATCATATAATCAATCGCGCGAGCGTCAGAAATGAAACAAAAAAAAATAATGATGGCGCGGACACCAGAATGAACGAAATACTGCGTTATCGTATAGTAACGCGCAGAAAGCGCTGCGATTAGATCAGAGAGATACAGTATGACCAAACATACAAGTAATCTGGAACATCACGGTAAACACGAAATAATCACGAAATTAGAACATAAGATCTCGCAGGAAAGATCGCGAAAGGACGATACCTCACGCTCGGATTGCGTGAACGCAACGCCGGGAGTTGCGCGAGAATTCTGTCGCCAATTATCTAAGCCTAACGCAAGTAGGATTCGTGGCGTAAGCCACGTCCCACCGTAATGAGGACCGAACGCAACACAATAACGAGCGCGGACGTTACACGAAACGGACTCGCAGTAACGGATTTTGCCACGAATCTATCGCGATCTCCAGAGGCTCGCAATCGCGTCTTGATCTCAATTCCGCGGCCACGATACCATTACCATCCCGAGGCCGAGGCCCTTCACTCTCGCTGTCGATCGCCATTCGATACGCGGTCTCGAGGGACCGTACGCGTCGCGATGTTACAACGTTTCCCCGGACGAGAGCGTGCCCCGGAGGGCGGCGTCGTGGCGTTACATCTCGAGGTTAATTACTGCGGGCAACCTCACCAATGTGATGTCTCTTCATAGGGCTCCTTGCCGTCACCTCGTACGGAGAATCGTCGCAGCGTAACAGATTTTCCCGACTCGGGGTGGCTATCGCGTATTTTAAGAAAAACGTTCGGACTCGCCGACGGACGACCAGAGATTGTCTCGCTAAATTCGCTCGATAGCGGAATCGATGCGGCACCCCCTTCCTGAGGGGCGCGCCGACCAATCGGGAGCGAGCTTGCAAGCTCGCGTGGTATCGTAACGCAGGATCGTCGCAAGGGGATCCTTCAGGGCGCGCAACGGTCTTTCGGCGGCGTAGCGATTCTTCCAATTTGTCCCTGGGTAGCGGACTGGACTTTGTTCTGGCCAGTGTGCTTCCGATTTGACCTCGGGGCGGTGGCCATCCACCCCGCGGGCCGGTATTGCGTGGAGGTAATTTGCTGAGGCCGGGTTTTCCCCGCTACCTGGGGCCCCGCTATCGACGGCCTTGTCCATCGCTGCCTCATTCGCCGCACGCCTGCCGCGTTGCTCTCGCCGCCCGTGATCCATGTAGCTTCCGCTCTCGTCACCCCTTGTCGGTCCTTGGTCCTCCCGGACCTTTCTCGTTATCGGTACTCCCTCGAAGACTCGCCGTGGTGTGGGTGAGGCGCCGCGCGCATTATAATTACACATGAAAATAAAAAAATAGTCAAAACGCGGAAACGATATCGATTTTTGGCTTCTGGAGATCTCGTCGTCGCCTCTCCGGCTCGTCCCTGGGCGCAAATTTCCGCGCCTTGTGACGGCGGCGGGGCGCTGCCACGAAGCGGCGGGCCGCAACGTCACAACACCCCACCCCAAGAGGAAGCATACCGGGTGCGGTTGTTCCGCTCAGCCACTCGCCCTCCGGGGTGAGCATAAGAGCGCTTCGCGATCGAAATCTCCAGCTCAGGCCTCGGTACAGTGGAACGAACACAAAACAAGACGTCATAACACAAAAAAAATTTTGATAAACTAACAACTACTTTTAGCCTACGAAATTCTGTCCCATCCCCACGCCTTGTCAGACCTTGAAATTTGTACTCGAGGGCAGTCATCTACCGCCCCGTCTTTCCCTTTCGGATTTATCGTCGCGATAAAAGTCGGACCTTCTTACGATTGCCTACGACGGCAAACGCCTCGCGCTTGCTGTCGATTGCTTACCTAACTTTACCTAACGTCCTTTTAAACGGGAGGCTAACTCTCTTTTGGGGGCCAAGTACGCCAGCAATACTCGGCTAAGTTTGGCTACGTCGTTTTCGACGAGCGGTCCTAACGCGACACCAACGTAACATGACGTGTCGACTGCATAGTGGGAGCGCGGTTTTATGCCTTATCGTGGCTTTATTACGTGGGGTCGGACCAACGCGGTACTACCGAGTAAAGGTGACGGGGGTTAACGGCGAGATTCCTTATGACCCGTAAATGAGCGAATAGCCGGAGGGTTTGGGGGGGGGGGGGTAGGTTCTATTGCACCACTTTAATTTCTTTACCAATTTATTCGCCTTGATAAAGGTGTTCGTACAAAAATCGACCATACAAAAGGTTCTCCTCGGTACGAAAATGGCGAAAAAAAAAAGAAAGGAAGAATCAAGTGAGCGCGAAAGTCTATTCATAATATGGTTTTAAATCCTTAACGTGGATTTTTCCGATCGAATTACCTAATGAATCGGCAAGTTTGTATACTACCGGCGACAGAATTCTCCTTACGGTAAAGGGACCATGAAATTTTTCTAATTTTTCAGAGACATGCTCTTTAACGTTCGATACGCCAGATCCGGGAATTGTATTTCGCGCCTCTTCCTCAAGATCACTCGGTAGTACCCGCCTCTCCATGCCAATGTTACCACAGGTTAATAGTAAAATAAAACTTTTTCCCCGCTACGATGGCGCTCCTGCGACCATTCCAATTTTTTGTGCCAAATAGACCACACGCGTTTATTTTCCAGAAAACAAATATGGGTAAGAAAAGCAGAAAACGGCCGATTGAACACGACGAGGAAAAGGAGAATAGATGAAAGAAACGATTCCGACGTCTGGAGAGACGAATAAAGAACATCTATCGCAGTAAGTTGACGAGGTTATCAAGATTACGACACGCATAGGCCACACGTACAGGTTAGGCCTGTTACGTACCGGACTAGGTCCGGGGCCGCGTCTGCACGAACAGGAGTTCGACCGGACGTAAGCAAGATGCGTAGGCCACACGTACAAGTTGACGATAACGTTCTCAAAGTACTAGGAGAGCGCGTGGCAGTTGACAAGCCACTTAGAGCCCCGATATTCGAAGAAATCGTACTAAGATGGACAGATCTCTTCAAAGCCGGTCTTCTAAAAGAAGAAAAATCTTTGTTGTTGAAGAAATACGGAACACCAGAGAATTGCTTGTTTATAAATCCACCCAAGATAAATCCCGAGGTAAAAGCTTCTCTTAATGAAGCATTCATAACCAGAGACACTCGCTTAGTTGACAAGCAAGAGAAAGTAACCGTCTGCCTGGCTGTATTGGGGACAACTTTATCGGATTTACTGAAAGGTCAGTCCGTCGATAAATTAACGCTTCTGGAAAGATTGAGCGATATAGGAAGGTTGCTAGTAGATCTACAACGGGAGGAGACTCTCACGAGGAGAGCCCTGATCCTCCCTAACCTCAATGCATCGGTTAGAGAAGCCCTTAAAGCTACAGTCGTGGATGAGTGGCTCTTCGGGAAGCAGTTGGAAGAGAACCTTAAGACGGCGAAGACGCTAGAACATTCCGCTAAAGGACTGAGCAAAACACCGAAAGTACCTCCCAGTCGCATATCAAAAAACTCCAAAGGTCCGTTCCGTCAACAGACCTACAAACGACAGTCCACGACGACGGGCGGACAAAGGAAACCTTACAGTCAGCGATACTCGGGATACCGGAAGTCGGAACACGATCGATATCCGAGACACGATCGATATCCCCAGAAGAAACGTTATTAGATCCGGTAAGGAAATTTGCCCGGCGTCTTAGATATTTCCATACAAAATGGGAAGAAATCACCACGGACGCGGTTGTCTTAGAATGGATATCGGGAATAGAGCTACCGTTAGAGGAAACAATTTGTCAAAAATCGATTCCAAGAGAGACGGATTGGTCGCCTGTAGAAATATCACAAATATCAGAACAACTTGAAGAATTACTGAGAAAGGGGGTGATCGAGGAATGTGAGAGCGTCCAAGAAAAATTTATATCACCAATTTTCCTTACGCCGAAAGCGGACGGCACTAATCGTTTTATTTTAAATTTGAAAGAATTAAACGAATTCTTAGAGACAGAGCACTTCAAATTAGAGGATATCCGGACAGCAAGAGATCTTTTGCGTCAGGATTCATTTATGGTAACGCTAGACCTGAAAGACGCATATTATGTCGTCCCGATTAAAAAATCGCACCGGAAATACTTACGTTTTAGGTTTAAGGAAAAACTCTTCGAGTTTTGCTGCCTTCCTTTTGGACTGAATATCGCGCCTTACATATTCAAGAAAATTATGAGACCGGTAGTAGCGTATCTAAGAAGGTTGGGACACATATCTCCGTTACATACCTAGATGATCTTCTTTTAATCGGTAACTCTTATCAACTTTGCCTAAAGAATCGAGATGAAACTCGCGATCTATTACAGGAGTTAGGTTTTGTGATTAATGAGGAGAAAAGTCAGCTCGAACCCTCAAGGATTCGAAAATATCTAGGATTTCAACTAAATTCTAAAAGGATGCTAATCGAGCTCCCCGGTTCCAAAAGAATCAAGGTACTGTCCGATATCCAAAAATTTGAAAAATTACGCTCATGCACGATACGGGAATTCGCGTCATTCGTTGGAACACTCGGGGCATGCTGTCGAGCGGTACGCTACGGTTGGGTGTACATGAAGAACCTTGAAAGGGAAAAGACGCTAGCATTGATAGCGAATAACGACAATTTTGAAAAGACAATGATCCTATCAAATAATATTAGAGAGGATCTAGTTTGGTGGAAATCAAACATTATGTCGGCAAATAATCCTATTGAGATAGAAAATTACGAAACGGAGATTTTCTCAGACGCGTCCCAATCAGGCTGGGGTGTAAGCTGTGAAGATGAGAAATCCTACAGACATTGGGATGAGGAAGATAGGAAACACCAGATTAATTACTTGGAGCTTCTTGCGGCGTTCTTTGGGCTCAAATGTTTCGCGAAAGATTTAAGAAATTGTAACGTACTATTGAGGATCGATAATACGACAGCTATTGCGTATATTAATCGGATGGGTGGCACACGGTACAAAAATCTTAGTAAACTCGCTAAGGATATTTGGAGCTGGTGCGAGCAAATAAATCTGTGGATCTTTGCTTCCTATATCCGTTCGGAAGAAAATACGATAGCTGACTTAGAATCAAGAAGAAGAGAACACGAAACAGAATTTAGTCTGTCGGGATATGCGTTCAACGAGATATGTCGGGTGTTCGGAAAACCCGAGATTGACCTTTTCGCGAGCAGAATAAACGCAAAATGTGCACGTTATGTCTCTTGGCGGAAAGATCCAAATGCGTTGACTATCGACGTATTCACAGTCAATTTGCAAGCATATTATTTTTACGCATTCCCTCCTTTCTCAGTAATTCTAAAGATGTTGAGAAAGATCCAATCTGATCGGGCTCGAGGCGTAATAGTTGTCCCTCATTGGCCATCACAAGCGTGGTACCCACTTTGTATGGACATGTTTGAATCGGAACCGATTTATTTCAAACCAGATATGCATCTCTTACTCTTTTCGTGTAGGGAACCACATCCCTTATGGAGGCGCCTTACCCTGGTAGCCGGAATATCATGCGGCAAGCCCTCGCACTAAAAGGAATACCAAAAGACGCCTTGGACATAGCAGTTTCGTCCTTAAGCGATTCGTCCGTACGTCAGTACGAAACGGCTTACAAAAAATGGTGGTCTTATTGTCAAGAGAACCACATCGACGCCTTCACGATTTCAATCCCGAATATTTTAAGTTTTCTTTCAAGAGAATTTCACACTGGAGCGTCGTACGGGACGATAAATAGCTATCGCTCGGCTATCGCATTTATATTGGGACCAGAAATCGGCCAAGACGACAGGGTAAAAAAGTTTTGCAGAGGCGTCTCGAAGAAACGACCACCGAAACCAAAATACAACTCGACTTGGGACCCAAGGATCGTGATAGATTTTTTGGGAAAATGGACACCGAACAACGAGTTAGACCTAGAAAAACTTTCATTGAAGCTCGTCACGCTGCTCGCTCTAATAACAGGTCACAGATTTCAGACCTTAGCACTCATAGATGTGCGGAATATTGAAAAAGCAAGAAACTTAATCGAGATAAAGATTCCAGCAAGGATCAAAACTTCGCGTCCAGGAAGAGAACAACCAACGTTAATAATTCCGTTCTACCCTCAGAATAGAGATATCTGCGTGGCATCCACACTGGAAGCGTATATGGAACAAACTCGAGAATTGCGAGGCAGATGTACAAGCCTCTTTATTTCATTCAAAAAGCCTTACAAGGCTGTATCAACGCAGACCCTAAGCCGCTGGGTTAAGTCGACACTAACGATAAGCGGAGTGGATACGAAGACCTTTTCAGCATACAGCACGCGTCACGCTTCGACTTCAGCGGCAAAAAGGAGCGGCGTCAGCATAGATACAATTAAGAAGACAGCAGGTTGGACCATAACTTCAGAGACATTCGCCAAGGTCTACAACCTAAGAGTGAGAGAAGAAAAAGAAGTATTTGCAAGGGCAATTCTAGAACAGTAAGCATTAGGAATATAACTCCCTGCTAAAAAAAAAAAATAATAAACGCACTCTTCTGCCGTAATAGGCTTTAAACGTCTACCGGGTGATCTTGAGAAAGAGGCGCAAAATACAATTGTACGACTAAACGAACTTACCTGTAAGTGAAGTTCTATCGTAATTGTATGTAGCGCCTCTTCCGAAGAGATCACTTCCCACCCACCCATAGCTAAGAGACCTTAGCCCCTAAGAATTACGGCAGCACTTTAAAGAAATGAAGCATGAAACGCGTTGCAGGAGCGCTATCGTAGCAGGAAAAAAGTTTTATTTTACTATTAACCTGTGGTAACATTGGCATGGAGAGGCGGGTACTACCGGGTGATCTCTTCGGAAGAGGCGCTACATACAATTACGATAGAACTTCACTTACAGGTAAGTTCGTTTAATCGTACAATAAAGATTGTTCCGGCGGAGGAGGAGCACCATAGTGTTGCGCGGCGCGGCAACTAGCCTCTGCACGCGCGGCACATTGTTCGAACGCGTTCATATTTTTGACCAAGTCCCGAGGTATATGTGTCTGTAGAGGGGGAAGCATGTGTCGGTGTGCGTAGCCGACTTCTTCTTCCTCACTCCACGGCGGCGATAACCGATCGAAAAGCGTATTTAAACACTTCAGGTAATCCGTCACGGACTCCTGTTCCCCCTGCGTTCGTCGCATTATCTCGTCGCGAAGGGCGAACTAAAAATCCGGGTCCCCAAAACGTGTACGCCACGCGGTTTTAAACGCGGCCCATGTCGTTAGGCGTTCCCTCTTTCCGCGAAACCAATAAAGCGCAATGCCCGATAAAAAGAACGGAAGGCACCGCAAAATGTCTTCGTCCGCAACGGGAATCAATTCGCGGCCCTCTTCGATACGCAGCAAAAACGTCTCGGCATTCTCTCCGCGCGCGCCTGTAAACTTTAGATCCCATTTCCGCATAATATTATAAATGGCCGTCGCGGAGTTACCGTTTGGATCGTGCAAGGCCCTAGGCGTGTAACTTTGTGAAACGTCGGAGTGATCAAAATGCGTTCGTGCACCTATCGTAGCGGACGGACTATCTGGACGAACGATTTCTACCGGGACACCGAGATATTCGGTCTGGACCGGGGGGTTCGCTTCGGTCCCCGTCGTCTGATTTAACTCAAGGTTCGTCGCGCGGTTTCAGTCGACGTCGGCCACGCGGCTCGATTCTCGACGTGTGGCCGTCAACAAACGCAACAAACGAAGTGTCAGCTCGGGATCGGATCTTTCGATAGATAGCTCGCG
Source organism: Temnothorax americanus (assembly GCF_048541705.1). NCBI lineage: Eukaryota > Metazoa > Arthropoda > Insecta > Hymenoptera > Formicidae > Temnothorax > Temnothorax americanus. The sequence continues at coordinate 188,358 of NW_027509778.1, forward strand.
TCGACTCAACTCGGCGATTCGTTCTTCGCGCGAAGCGTGGATAATCCACTCGTCGGTGAGCTCGATTGGGTCCATTTTGCCTATTCAAAATTGATTATTAAATAGGGGATCCAATTTTCGCGAGAACTAACGGAGCACCACTGTATTGCGGAAAAAGAATAATAGTACGCGAACACTAATATACGATCAACAATACACACGAAGAAATGTGAAAGTCTCTATTCCGCGCAAACTCTACGGAAGGCTACCGTATTCTCAAAGAGAACAATAATACGCGAACAATAACACTCGCGAATGGAATGTGAAGGTAACGCGGGATAGTCAAATAGTTTTTCTGACGCGACCGCTCGTTGAACGTAAACACCGAATTCCAAAGCGCTAAGTACGCCGTATCGAATAATATCGCGAAGTCGCCGATTAACCCACCCGAACACGGTTATTCAAATAATCCTCAAAATAACATTTCCCCTTAAGCTGAAAGAAAAAGGTTAAACGCAGATAATATAGCATATAATATAGCGTCAATAATAATTCATACCAACAAAAGGATAGGAGCATTTATTTATTTCAACGGAACACAAAAAAAATCAATAAGGAATCCGCGAGAATCTTGTCACCCGCACGAAAATATCGTAGCGCTATCGCAAGCCTTTTGCGTGCCTTTCGGCAATCTTTTGGCGGCCCCACGTTGGGCGCCAAATTTTGTCACGATTTTTTTACTCCCGGACCGCTCCGGGACGTGTGCCGGATCAAAAGGAGTAAGGAGAGCGGGATGACAGGCCTCTCCGACAATTCCCTCGCACCCCCGACACTTCGCGAAACGAATTTACCGTTGGGCGCCAGACGCGTCAACGCGCGTCCGCGAAATTGCAAACGAAAACCAAAACGAAATGCAAAACGAGACGTGCGGATGTGCGAGGAATCGGCTAGCTCGACTTAAGGACTGGGGCGGGGGTGATGAAGGGCGGAGCGATATTCGGCGGGATGACACGTCATAAATAAGGCCACGAACTCAAGCAATTAACAAATCAAAATAACATTTATTCTTTAGAAATTCGCGCGTGAAACAATAAAGGCCGATTCGGCTTCGGTCAGTCAGACAAATCATATAATCAATCGCGCGAGCGTCAGAAATGAAACAAAAAGAAATAATGATGGCGCGGACACCAGAATGAACGAAGTACTGCGTTATCGTATAGTAACGCGCAGAAGGCGCTGCGATTAGATCAGAGAGATACAGTATGACCAAACTTACAAGTAATCTGGAACATCACGGTAAACACGAAATAATCACGGAATTAGAACATAAGATCTCGCAGGAAAGATCGCGAAAGGACGATACCTCACGCTCGGATTGCGTGAACGCAACGCCGGGAGTCGCGCGAGAATTCTGTCGCCAATTATCTAAGCCTAACGCAAGTAGGAATCGTGGCGTGAGCCACGTCCCAACGTAATGAGGACCGAACGCAACACAATAACGAGCGCGGACGTTATACGAAACGGACTCGCAATAACGGATTTTGCCACGAATCTATCGCGATCTCCAGAGGCTCGCAATCGCGTCTTGATCTCAATTCCGCGGCCACGATACCATCCCGAGGCCCTTCGCTTTCGCTGTCGATCGCCATTTGATACGCGGTCTCGAGGGACCGTACGCGTCACGATGTTACAACGTTTCCCCGGACGAGAGCGTTCCCCGGAGGGCGGCGTCGTGGCGTTACATCTCGAGGTTAATTACTGCGGGCAACCTCACCGATGTGATGTCTCCTCGTAGGGCTCCTCGCCGTCACCTCGTACGGAGAATCGTCGCAGCGCAACAGATTTTCCCGACTCGGGGTGGCTATCGCGTATTTTAAGAAGAACGTTCGGACTCGCCGACGGACGACCAGAGAGTGTCTCGCTAGATTCGCTCGATAGCGGAATCGATGCGGCACCCCCTTCCTGAGGGGCGCGCCGACCAATCGGGAGCGAGCTTGCAAGCTCGCGCGGTATCGTAACGCAAGATCGTCGCAAGGGGATCCTTCGGGGGCGCGCAACGGTCCCTCGGCGGCGCGGCGTAGCGATTCCTCCAATTTGTCCCTGGGCAGCGGACTGGACTTTGTTCTGGCTGGTGTGCCTCCGATTTGACCTCGGGGCGGTGGCCAGCCACCTCGCGGGCCGATATTGCGTGGAGGTAATTTGCTGAGGCCGGGTTTTTCCCGGTACCTGAGGCCCCGCTATCGACGGCCTTGTACATCGCTGCCTCATTCGCCGCACGCCTGCCGCGTTGCTCTCGCCGCCCGTGATCCATGTAGCTTCCGCTCTCGCCACCCCTCCTCGGTCCTTGGTCCTTCCGGACCCCTCTCGTTATCGGTACTCCCTCGAAGACTCGCCGTGATGTGGGTGAGGCACCGCGCGCATTATAATTACACATGAAAATAAAAGAATAGTCAAAACGCGAAAACGATATCGATTTTTGGCCTCTGGAGATCTCGTCGTCGCCTCTCCGGCTCGTCCCTGGGCGCAAATTTCCGCGCCTTGTGACGGCGGCGGGGCGCGTCCACGAAGCGGACAACGTCACAGAGCATCCAGCATAAAGTCGCCATATTGATTTACATAAGATGCTCATTGGTCCAGCGGTCTTATGCTATGCTTATGCAGCCTATATGCAATTTTTGTGTGCGATGGCTTTTAAGCGGGGAGCACACACTTCTGCACAACACATAATGCGTAAGCATAAGAAAATTGATTGGTCCATACACATATGTGCATAAGGAAATAGACCAATCAATTTTTTTATGCTTACGCATTATGCGTTGTGCAGAAGTGTGTGCTCCCCGCTTTACGCTACGTGACCATATGAGAGTCTTGTGCAAAGGCTCTATAAGCTCTAAGAAATTGACCAATCACAGTCAATTATTCTTTTCAAATTTAACTGTGATTAAACAATTTCTTAAAGCTTAGAGCTTAAAACACCTATTGTAGACCGGGACTTAAAGGGTATTTAAGCTCTAAGCCGTAATAAGAAACTGCGACTAATCACAGTGGAATGTAAGGAAAATACTCGACTGTGATTGGTCAATTTCTTACGGCTTAGAGCTTAAGGGGATGCTGGAGACATGTCTGTTTTATCGCGATATTTTCAGACACACAAATCTTTTGATTGATTTCACTGAATTAAAAATTTGTTGTTCAGAATTAAAGTATGGACGATAACGAAAACGGCAAGCACCAATTGCGTATGAAAAACGAAAAAAAATTAGAAAATTACAGTTTTATTTTCGATTCCGCGGTCGACTCATGACAACATTTGCTGCAGATAAAAGTTTTAGACTGTGTACGTATACAAGAACCTTGCAGCCGTCACGGAAATACAATAAAGAAGAATTCTGTGCTTGCAGAAATGAGCTGCGAGCTTTAGTATAAGAGAAAAGTATGTTAGAAAATTTAATATGCACATGTTACGCGTCTCCCCGAATTCAGCCAAAAACATACGGATCACAGTATAACGGGTAGCCCTAGAGCAGGCGCTCTGCATGTGTGTGTAATAATCGGTGAGCACTTTTTTTTATCGACGCTGGTCGAGTTTGCCTGCGCTCTGTATGTATGTGTAAGAATCGGTGAGCACTTCTTTATCGACGCTGATCGAGTTCGCCCGCGACTCCAGCATCCCCTTAAGACGGGTAGTATTCGAGATATAGGGCGTCGAAAGTGGCTGCAATAAATTTCTGTTTTATATGCAGAGGCGAGCACACAGTACAAGTAAGGGATGCATATTTATTGTTGATATACTAATAATTAATAAAACCAATAAAAACATAAAAAACTGCATACATAACCTAAAATAAAATTCATAAATTTATATGAAACAGGTTGCGGCCACTTTCGATGCCCTAATATATATCTCAAATACTACCCGTCTTAAAAATTTAACCCAAAAACCAACGGAAAGCTTACATCATGTATAATAAGATTTCAAACTTACGCCGACAGCAAAAATTTCCAAATAAATTTTTTCGACAATATTTAAATCATTAAAAATTACGGTAAACTGAGGAAAAAAGAGCAACATTATTCTAGCATCTGTTGTTGGTATAATTGTTGGTCACATATTAATGCCAAATATACTGTTTTTCAAGAAATTTTATAAGCTTCAAATTTGGTCTGAAGCATTTTGTACGTATCTCTCATAGAAACTGAAAAAATTACAAAAAAGTGTGGCAAACCCTATTTTTTTTACGAAAACTTAAGAAAGGCATAATTGAAATGACAATTTTTTAAAAATTTTTATTTCAAAACCGGTTCCACTGCAGGATCACATATATGCATATAAAGTTTTAAAAAAAGTCGATATTTTTTTTTAAGTAATTTTATGTCATGTTATGTAAAAAAAACTATAAATTATTAAGAAATTTTTAACATAAACAAATATTTAAAAGGCTATATCTCTGGAAGTATTCATCACAAGGTCAAATAAAAAATCAATTTAAAGATAATTTAATAAACTTCAAAAAACATGTGTATTTTTAAAAAAAGATAACTCGGAAGTCCAGCATTTTTTTTTAGAAGTGTACCTAAAAACCATTTTTTTTACGGATATCAAAAATACTATTAATCGTATGCAAATCGGTCAAAAACCAAAATAATGAAAATTTAATAACCTTTCTATTTGATTTTAACAATTTTTTACGTAAGACTACCCATTTCCGACTTATATTGCAAAGAAATATTTATTCTCATAATTTCCGAAAGTCAAAATTTCATTTAAACCGTAATATTTCCAGAAATATTAGTCGCGCGGTGTAACATAAATAATGCATTTTGTAGGTAATTTAATTTTCTTTCACTTTTATTGTATGCATTTTTTTACTTTTGGACAGCCAGAACTGAGATATTTTGAAAAAACGCTCGAAGAAACAGCTCTTTCCTCATTTGCCCGAAGCTTTAAAAAAATATATCTCGGTAACTAATGGTCGTACGAAGTTCTACAAAAAACCAAATTGCGAGGAATTTTATCAGCTACATTTTCGCTCTGAATGTTCTTTCCCGTGAAACTAATAATTTCCGAGTTATTCGCAAAAAACCCATTTTTGTACTCTTTTTTTTTCAAGATGGCGCAGCCGGCTCACTCTCTATGTATGGGGACTTTTAGTATGTTTAAAAGAACACTAAAATGAACCCGTATACCAATTTCCAGCTTGCCGGCAATTTTTTCATCCAAAAATCTAAATTTGACTGGGCTAAAAAAAGATATTATAAGAATATTCTCAGTATATTAAGTACATACATCCTCAGTTAGTATATTCTATAGATATACAGGATATTATTGCTGTTAGGGGCGTTACTTCCCAGTTAGTTTTACATACGTTTTTTGAACGTATATACATTATAGTTTCATAACCGTACGTAAAGAACCATTAAGAAACGTTTTAAACAAAAAGTTTTTGAAACCATGATTTAAGAAACGTATTTTTTACGTTTCTACAGTTAACAAAAATACCTGCTATTTGTTAAATTTTTCCTTTTAAAATTATAATTTGCTTTATTTATATATATATAATAATAGAGCTTTAATAGCTTTTTTGAAATATTTAAATTTATATTGCACTAATTATTATTGCACAAAATAAATCATTTTATCTATGCACATATATCCACTTATTTACTTAAATTAATTTTGTTCTACACTGGCCTTAATAACCCAGGTAGCACAGCTGATCTTTATGAATTCAAAAGATCTAAATCTGATCTTTATGAATTCATAAAGATCAGCTATGCTATCTGAAAATCTATTTGTCATCAGATAAATCTGAACTTAGAAAACTTCCAACAGTTGCAAAATAAACTTTCTGCTGAACGTGGCCATTGAAAGAACATCATTTATACGTGTTTTCCGTTTTAAAGAACTTTCTGAACTGGTGCACATCAGTAATGCAATTAAGGAGGTTCGATGGCTACAACAAAATGCAGAGAGTTTCATGAAATTTTAATATGTTGTTCTGGAATGCAAAATAAAATTATGTGAATTTTTTAGGAATTTTACACCGTCCCGTTTTGAAAAAAATCTACTCCAAAAATTTAAAAAGTACAATTTTTGGATTAGATTTTTTTCAAAACGAGACGGTGAAAAATTCCCAAAAAATTCACATAATTCTATTTTGCATTCCAGAACAACATATTAAAATTTTATGAAACTAACTGCATTTTTAACATTAGGTTTTTATGGGAAATGATATATTGCATATACCTTCAGAATGAAATAAGTGCAAGAAAAAATACAAATAATAAGGAAAGAAAAATATGCACATGTAACTTAATAGTATACAAATAAATGAGCAAAAGAAAGGGGAAAGTTACCGCACATTTCGTAGAAAAATTAATTATTAAAGCATAAATTGCTTGATTTTTTGTCTGCTAGACTGCCACGGTCGTGGTGTACGACGTGAACAGCAGCACGCATTATACGCACGCAGCGACCAATCAGAGCAATACCCTTCATTCCCACTACTTCAAACGCTAGTGCGCTCAGTGCGCTGTTTCCAGAACCCCCGCGTCCCATTAAGGTGATTCTAAAGCCGTGATCCTAATAACCGCGGTTTTTTTCAGTTTTTTTCTTAGCACTAATCTTTTAATTGGCTTTATAGAAATGCAAAATTCTGGTCTAGAATGAAAGTACGCATCAAAATCTAGGTCATGGTGGTTGAATTTATATCGAAAACAAAAAAAATTAATATTTTTTGTTATACGTGCTACCACATATAAATTCGACCACCATGACCTAGATTTTGATGCGTACTTTAATTCTAGACAAGAATTTTGCATTTCTATAAAGCCAACCCAAGCAGCATTTTTCGGTTAACTTTCCGACTAAGGACTACTTTTCTACTAATCACAACGTTGTAAGCGGTTCAAGAAAGTTATAAAATGTAACTTATAATTACTAACGTTTTTTGGACGTTGTCTAAACGTTAAAATTACGACGTGCTTTTTTTATCACTTTCCCAACGTCAAATTCGAAACAGTTTAAGTCCTATTACCCGACGTTAAGATATTTAACGTTCGCCTGACGTTATACTCTGCACTACATTTTTCGAGCGACTTCAATACGTAATTCCCAACGTAAACCAACGTTTTGTTATCAAACGTTGTAAAACGCTAACGTTGTGAAACGTCGCCTGTGGTTATTTCTGACTGACGTTAAGAAATCGCGAGAAATGGTAACAAATTCTGCCTAAAAAAATGTAGAGCAGATTACTGCTGCATCAAGCGGGCATCGTCGACGGCAATTCGCGGCGTCGTGCGTGAGCTACGAGGACTATGCGACGAAAGTTGACGATCCACGGCCGAACCGGTCTATCTCATCTCACGCGGTTATCGTCGCGTCGTCGGGAAACAACGCGCGCGCGCCGCGCGATTCACAGCTCGAGAGCGCGTTCGCTCGGCTGCACGGCTGCCATAACCATGCTCTAGATCACCATATAGATGGTATTGCATAGGTCGGATTTGGTTAAGATATACGACTCATTCGCAAATCTAGTATAGAATTTTTAACTAATTGATACTTTATCGACATGTGTTAAGTCAGTTTGGCGACCTTGTTAAGACTTTTAGTCAATATAGGTACAATTTTGCCTACAGTGGTATACTACTTAGTTTGGAAAAGTCTGAAAAAGTTAATTATTTTATACGAGAAGACAATTTTAGTAGAATTTATCGCACCTTTTATTACGTAAAGTTTGATATAGTGTGGAACGCTGACTTCGCCATTTTCATTCCTCAAAGAGGAAGGCAAATAATCCGCCATTTTCCAGTATATTTAGATTTATATCTTTTAACGCACTTTATTAACAATTTAAAGCATTTATATAATATCTCTGTTGTTAAGGTTTTGACAACATATTTATCTTAAAAGTAATTTTGATGAAAAAAAATTAAAATCTACACTTTGGAAAATTTTAGTTATTTATTAGAATATTTAGTAAATTGGAATATTTTAGAAAGGATTCGTCTAATTTCGACTTATCATTTCCACATTTATCAATAAAGTGAGTTTTGTTATACAATTTCAGTGCTGGGTTCGTGTATTTATGGCAAAATTACAATAGTATCAAAGACTGCGCAAACTATATTTTTCCTATAAAGCCATTTTATTTGTGCCAAATTGATAAGTACGTATTATGATACATTTATTACACCAATGCCGTCATATGGTTTGAATGGAAGCACGAAAACTACACCTAAAATGTACGTTGTGAAAAAATAACCTCAGGTCTAGCAGAGTGTACAAAATCAAAGTTTACATACCAACGTTAAAACTGGTGGAAAAAATGTAACCTTAATTTAACTTATATAAGTCGGATTCCAACGTTGGTACAACCTAAATTTGATTCCCCAAATTAGTGCAAAAGAGGGTTGAAACGACGTAGCGAATACGTTGATGGATACCAACGTTAAGTGTGTTTATCTTAACGTCGGGCGGACGTCAAAATGCTGCTTGGGAATTAAAAGATTAATGCTAAGAAAAAAAACTGAAAAAAAACCGGTTAGGATCACGTCTTTTGGATCACCTTAAGGGCGGTATTCATAGTCGGATCTTATATCTAAGATCATCTTTTAAATCTGGCCAAAAGCAGTCTTAAGACTCCGTCGAGCCAATCAAATGACCGTATTAGCTTATGACATTACTTAAGACGGTCTTGAAATAATTATGTTTCACTTTAACTTATTGCACAAATGTGCACCAGTTCATCAGGAATTTCTTCGAAAAAGAATAGACGTCATAGATATATATGGTATATGCATAATGCTCGTAAAACATTCTCACGCATGTCTCAAAGACGTCATAAACACGTTCAAAAGACGTGAAAAGTAGGAATTTTAAATGTCTTTATTTAAAATGTCTTTATCATTAAAACAAAACGTTTGTATAGTTCTATAGTTTTTTAAATGTTATTTTATCGGAAAAGAAACGTTCCATATTGAACATTTTTTGAATGGACATTTTTACTCATGAGAAACGTTTCTCAAAATCGGTTATAAAACGTTTCGAAAAAACGCTTATAAAACATTTCTGAAACGTGTATGTGCCACCTGGGTTACGTCTACGACTATTACTACGTTTACGCGAGCGTTACTTCTGTAGTAACTTACGATAATTCACTCGTTTACGCAGAGTAAATTATCGTAAGTTTTACTACAAAATCCCGTTTACGCGAAGGAATTATCGTAAGTTACTACAGAAGTAACGCTCGCGTAAACGTAGTATAGGACACATATACTACGTTTACGCGAGCGTTATTTCTGTAGTAACTTACGATAATTCTTTCGCGTAAACGGGATTTTCCTTCGCGTAAACAGGATTTTGTAGTAACTTACGATAATTTACTCCGCGTAAACGAGTGATTACTACAGAAGTAACGCTCGCGTAAACGTAGTAATATATCGCTACGGCATATGTTTATTATGTGCGCGCTTTGGGCCTAACGCGCCGTAACCGATACGTTTCTTGTACGTTTTACTACGATTCAAAAGGTGGCAATTTAATGTTCTTCAGCGTGAGAAGTAAATCAAAGTAACATTATTAGTACTGTTTAATCATGATAATTAGTTGTTTAAGAAATAAAATGCCAAAATTCTAAAAATTGTGAAAACTGTGCCAACGAGCCCCGGTCTCCTTTATTGCACTACTAATGTGTGTACGCCAATTCAGGAAATTCTTCAAAGCAGAACAAACATATAAACGTTTTTCAATAGCCACGTTTAGCAAAACGTTTATTTTGCAACTGTTGGAAGTTTTATAAGCTCAAATTTGTCCGAACAAATAAATTAAGACTGCAGGTAAGTAGGACAAAATTAATTTAAGTAAAGAAGTGGATATATGCATGTGCATGGAAAAAATAATTTATTTTGTGCAATATAAATTTAAATGTTTCAAAAAAGACTATTAAAGCTATTATATATGGATAAAACAAATTATAATTTTGAAAAAAAAAACAAATATTTTTGTTAACTGTAAAAACGTAAAAAATACGTTTCTTAAGCATGGTTTCAAAAACATTTTTGGTCAAACGTTTCTTAATGTTCTTTACGGTTATGAAACTATGTATAATATACGTTCAAAAAACGTATATGAAACTAATAAGTATGTGCTACCTGCAGGGTTTTAGAGTTCCGAGACACATACTACGTTTACGCGAGCTTTACTTCTGTAGTAACTTTATACGATAATTCCTTCGCGTAAACGGGATTTTCCTTCGCGTAAACGGAATTTTGTAGTAACTTGCGATAATTTACTCCGCGTAAACGAGTGATATATCGTAAGTTACTACAGAAGTAACGCTCGCGTAAACGTAGTAACAGTTGTGCCCGAGAACTATTACTACTACTACGTTTACGCGAGCGTTACTTCTGTAGTAACGATATATCACTCGTTTACGCGGAGTAAATTATCATAAGTTACTACAAAATCCCGTTTACGCGAAGGAAAATCCCGTTTACGCGAAGAAATTATCGTAAGTTACTACAAAAGTAACGCTCGCGTAAACGTAGTGTATGTTGAACAGTCGTCACTGACTGAAGAAGAATAATGATGAAATAGCACACTTGGATGACTTGTACTACGTTTACGTGAGCGTTACTTATTTGTAGTAACTTACGATATATTACTCGTTTACGCGGAGTAAATTATCGCAAGTTACTACAAAATCCCGTTTACGCGAAGGAAAATCCCGTTTACGCGAAGGAATTATCGTAAGTTACTACAGAAGTAACGCTCGCGTAAACGTAGTATTGGCCGTATACGATATCATGGGAGGCTTCGGGCGAAAATCAAAGTCAAGTAAGCAGCAGTCGGATTTCGACGAGAATTTGGATAATATATGTGCTGCGTGTGCTCAGAGATGACAGAGAACAGAGCTGACGAGAAACAGTGCATTTCGTGCGAGCGATAGGGTACACAAGTGTGCGTGCGCTTTTCTTGTAATTATTTTCCGCCATCGTGTTTTTATTAATGTTTCCATTTTTCTATTAAAAAATAATTAATAAAATATGTATCCCATCATTTTTCCTGATCGGAATTATGAATTTTTATTTAAAATCCAGTCCGAGAAAGACTTGAGAAAGAAAAGACCAAGAATGGAGTGATGCGACTCCGCCCCGGAGGTGTGACTAAAGGCTCCTTTATGTGGCGCCAAACTGACTGGCATTCATTGACGCCAAAACCGACTAGCAAACTCACAAGTATTTACACAGTAATTAGCATATAATATGGAAAATATTTAACATTTATTAAACACACAGTAAATGACAGCAAGCATATAACCTCAAATTTTGAGGTTATATGCTTTGGCCAATAACCGCCAGTAAATGCCACATTACTATATATATAGCGCCAGTTTATATCAAGTACGTGTTTACACTTGCATTTTTACTGGCCTTAGTCGACTGGCGTGGATTGGCGCCACTAATCATTGTGTGTGTAAAGGGGCCTATTGTTGTTGTTAATTATGTGTGCCATATAAAGATTATGCCACATGGCTTGGAACTACGGCGTTGTTCTTTGACCAATCTCCGATTGTCCGCAGTCATTCCAGACAAATTAAGTTTTTTTTACGCAATATGTTACAAATATTTTTAATTATAAATATTATTTTAACACAATGTTACTTTAATATTATTATCATTTCTTATCATAATTTAAGTCAACATGTTCACCATGTTATTGCAACTTTCTTACTGCTCCATCAGTAATGTCGAATTAATTGCACTGTTTTTTAAAAAATAAGCAGCATATTACTGCAATTTTTACAGCATTGGAAAACCTCTTTTATTTGCTAATTCATGTTGTACGAGGACGAATCTTTGAATAACTATAGCAGCAATTTTCAATTTTCAAATTTCGTCACTATGCAGACAAAATGCCGACATGTGCCTATCTGATCGAGTATGTATTTCTTTATAAATACGTTTTTATATTTTCTATCTTTTCTTCAGGAAATATGCATAGTTGATATCATATATTATATATTATATCATAGATATTTTTTTATATCATTTGAAGAAAACAATGTTCTTTTTGTAATATATATAGTTCAATCACGTAATATTTTAAATGTTTAAAATTATAAGTCGTGTAAGTATTATGTGCAACGTACGTCTGTACAAAACTACGATATTATAATTTTGCAACTTCTATTTTCGAGATAAGTCTATTTTCGTGACGGTATTTTCCTCTCACTTATATGCATATACTAACTTGTTATTTGGCTCTGTACGTGTCTTATAATTTTGAAATGGTTGCAATGCGGTTGCAATACCATCTCTGTGCAACGCGCGAGATGTTTGTTATTTCTTTTTAGGTAATTACTTTTAAAAGAGAGGAAAATGTAATGTGCAATATATATATATATATATTTTTTTTTTTAAAGAATACAAAATGTTTTATTTATGGCTATGTATTGCAGATAACATAATTTTAATATTTATTTCAAAGCCATATCTAGAATGTGTCAGAAAACGCATGATGTTAAATGAAATGAGTCGGAGAGAATGCTGCAAGTTTGATGACATTGACAAATATCTATGAATGAATGAATGAATAATATTTATGTTAACATTATTTTAAACAAAATAGATATATAATAAAATAAATATTTTACACACTAATTAGTAATTGAAAATAAATTTTATTATTCTGTAATATGACTTATTATTTGTTCATAAGAGTGTCTATCTACAAAATGAGTAAATGTTTATGATGCTCACATCCTATATTTACATTATTATAGTCGTACTAAATAGAAGTTTTATTTCAACATATCTAAGAGCTTCTTACAAGATGAAAAGAAAATTTGCCATTGTCCTACTTGAAACCCGCAATTTTGCGGTGAGTGTAATAGCGAGTTTAATAAGCTGTAACTATCACTTGGGTTAGTAGAATGCCATTAGATGGATGCAGTCTTCAGGTAGGGCACAGAAAATGAATCTGATAATGTAAAAACATCCGTATAAAAGCGACTGTCATGTTGCACGACTAGCATACGCGAAATGCTTATGCTACCATCAAAATGGGTAAGTTGTCTCAACATTATTGTCTCTTTATTCGCTTTTATTTCGGCACTACAGTGCATTTTGTTATAATTTTTAGGTAATATATACCTTGTTGGTGATCAATTGTGCTGGCGCACGCTGGCCGCGCGTCAGCCGTCAAGCAGGATATTCTTATCAGCGACCCAACGTGCCATTCTCGTTACCAACGGAAAGAGGTGGTCAACAAGGATATCCAAGCGCTCAGCCTAGTTATTCTTATCCTGCACCACCACCACCTCCTTCCCCTCCTCTTCCTCCTCCGCCACCTCCTCCTCCTCCGCCACCACCTCCACCTCCTCCTCCTCCACCTCCTCTGCCACCACCACCTAGATACATACCACCTCCTTCACCACCACCACCACCACCACCACCACCACCACCACCTCCTCCTCCACCACCACCACCACCACCACCACCACCACCACCACCACCACCACCACCACCACCACCACCACCACCACCACCTCCTCCTCCTCCTCCTCCTCCTCCTCCGCCACCTAAATACATACCACCTCCTTTACCACCACCACCTCCTCCTCCTCCTCCTCCTCCTCCACTTCCTCCACCTCTACCTCCACCACCACCACCACCTCCTCCTCCTCCTCCTCCTCCCCCTCCTCCTCCTCCTCCGCCGCCACTCCCTCCTCCCCCTCCTCCTCCGCCACCACCACCTAAATACATACCACCTCCTTCACCACCACCACCACCACCACCACCTCCTCCTCTTCCTCCTCCTCCACCTCCTCCACCTCCTCCACCTCCACCGCCACCTCCACCGTCTCCCCCTCCTCCTCCGCCGCCGCCTCCCCCTTCTACACGCCGTACATATCTACCGCCACCTCGACCACAACCACCACTTCCACGCCCGCCTGCTAGATATCTACCTCCTTCTATTAATCAACAACCATCAGTGTCGACACCCGCGCCCACGTATTTACCACCGTACGGACAGCAAGGGATCATCGCCGGATCACCAACTGCGTCAAATGCAGGTGCTCCCTCATTTTTGCTCAGTCCTTCGGATGGTCTTTCGAATCTTCCGACGGGTGTGGTAAAGTTGAGCGGTCCAGCTGGTGGCTCAGGTTTCGGGACCGCAGGTGCTCCTTCATTTTTGCCCAGTCTTTTGGATGGTCTTTCAAATCTTCCGACGGGTGTGGTAAAGTTGAGCGGTCCAGCTGGTGGCTCAAGTTTTGCGACAGCCTCAAGTTCGGCTAGTGCTAGCGCGTCCAGTGGAACGTTCCTCGAGCAACAAAACTTTCCGAGCCAACCTTCCGTCTCCATTCCTTCTGCATCAAACTACAGTCCTGCTGGCCCAACTGTGAGTTCTCCTTCTTCCACATCGGGATATCCCTCTGTGACACCAAGCTATCCCTCGGCTACCCCAGGATATCCGTCGGCAACACCAGGCTATCCTTCGTCTACGCCTTTACCTCCGTCGCCTACAGCAGGATATCGTTAGATCTGTGACTGGCTAGTTGAATACTCCTGAAGACTATTCGGTATACATCTCTTATTTATCTACTTCATTCACTAGGATAATATTTATAAGTTATCCTATGCCAAATTGTTGTAGTTTTATATAAATACCAACGCCAGTATTAATAATATAAGATAGGAGATATTTATATATACTAGCAGTTAACCATCGTAATACATGTCTAACATCATTAGATTAATAATAATAAGTTATTATGCTCAAGAAATTTGAAACATTTATTTGCAATTTACAACCAACTGACAAGAAAATATCTTGACGTTATTCAATGAAGATATAAAACAAGAAAATTTTATAGTACATTCTATATATACATAGTTCGATTATAGTTCTTGAAAACAACATTTAAAACAAGGCAGGTGCATACTCAAAGAGAAAACTGAAATGTTGGAGAAGTGTGTAGTTGAAACGTACAAATCTTATAATTAGAATAATTTCAATTTCTGTTTTCGAAGAATTTACCCCACATTGATAAAGTAGTTTAATAATTTTACGCCGAAAAATCTTAATAAATTTAAATCTAAAAGGAAAGTTTTATGTAAAACAAATTAGTGTAATGTTAAAATCATATTTTAACATATCTTTACAATCGACAAAACGTCAGCAATAGATCCATAATAAATATATACAGATAAGCACAATATTTGTTTCTCGTTGTAACAAATAAAGTAAATCTCAATGGCCTATTTAAAAATACTTCCTTATAATACATTTTAACAATAAGTCAATTGAAATAAATCACATAAATGTGATTGGTTCTTACCTTTGGATCCAACCTGCAATTACACTTACCCTGATAGCACAGTGTCAGTTGGTGCCGTTATGATGTCGTCGTGTTGCTGTTAATATACACGAAATTCGTGCATATTAACAGCAACGACGGCATCATGACGGCACCAACTGACACTGTGCTATCAGGGTAATTGCTACTTTGCGCTTAGCTAAACAGAGGTTCGACAAAACGCAGCCATTGTTAACTCATTATACATATACTATAAAAGAGTTTTGTACAATCTTAAATTTTTATAATTTAAATTAGGGGAGCCGGGGCAAAGTCGTCACCCGGGCGGAGTTGTCACTACAATTATCTCGAAATCTCTATGTTGTGTGATGGCTAAACGCTACTTATGGTGCCCATGTAACCAACGGAGTTTAGTGACAGATTATATGTCATGTTGTGATTTTCATTAAAGCAAACGTGTTTTCTCGAAGGTCAAAATTGATATTTTTTGCGCGTCGAAAAATTTTAATATTTTAAATATTATCTTCTCTTCGAATCTCGAGATAAGTGATTCTGAAGAGTAATGCATGCTGAACACGAATCCAGTAAAATTTTTTTATTTTCGTTGATTTCTAATATTTCATGAGCGATTAAACTTAAAATCTGTGTCCGGGGCGAAGTCGTCACCAAGCCACTGGGGCGGACTCGTCACTGTGACGATTTTATCCCGGTGGTTTCACTCTATTTTTTGTTGCAAATGCGTCATTGTATTTTTCAACTGGAAGAAAAACGCACGTACTATCGCAAAATGACTCGTCGACAAGAAGCAACTCAGGAAAGCAGTTCTTGCGATGAAAAAAGATAAAATTAAGACAAAGAGACAAAATTAAGACCAAAGATAAAATTAAGATAAAAAAGTAGCCGCAAAACAATTTGGAATCCCGAGAACTACATTGAACGACTGGCTGAAAAAGAATAATGATGAAATAGCACACTTGGATGACATGGCCGCACGATATCATGGAGGCTTCGGACGAAAATCAAAGTCAAGGAAGCAGCAGTGGTCGGATTCCGACGAGGACTTAGATAATATGTGCTGCGTGTGCTCAGAGATGACAGAAAACTGAGGGAACAGAGCTGATGAGAAACAGTACATTTTGTGCGAGCGTAGGGTACATAAGTGCGTGCAGTTTTCTAGTAATTATTTTCCGCCATCGTGTTTTAAATTAATGTTTCCATTTTTCTATTAAAAAATAATTAATAAAATGTATCCTATCTTTTTTCATGATCGGAATTATGAATTTTCATTTAAAATCCAGTCCAAGAATGGAGTGACGACTCCGCCCTGGCAATTTTAACATTTCAATTTTTGCACCTTTGTCGTTTTTACTCTATATCGGTTGAACAAAGCGAAGTAGACCAAAAATGCCCTTATAAATTTTATAGCTAAGGGTTTATTTTTTACAATGGTATACAACATTTTACTAAAATTATTTGTTTTGTTGTTAAAAATTGGCACCGAAAAAATAGTGACGACTTCGCCCCGGTCTCCCCTAATTATGTTACATTTATTTAATTTTTAAATTATATCTACCTTCTCTCTCTCTCAAATATTGTATTTATATTATATTATATTCTTTTTATATAACACACACACTTTTATATGTATATTATAATATATTTTATCTTACCTTCTATTGTGACACGAGATGTTAACATTAAATTGAAGATACATACCGTTGATTGCGATCTTACTCTCTTGAGAGATCATCGCAGACTAACAATGACAATGATAACGGAATTCATAATGAGTACAAAATGTCACAATAATAAACAACTTTGTACTCGGGGTATTCTATAGTCGATATAAACCTAACGAATTTGCAATTCCTTATCAAATAATGTCCACAAGTATTTTCAATAGAATATTCAATGCAGGTACATATTATGCTAGTTTATTTAACTCTTTTGAATTTATTTTAATTTTGTTATTAACCGTTATACCAGGAAAGTTCTAAACGTTCTTTTTTGGAATTTAAATTGTTACATTTATTTAATTTTTAAGTTTTATCTACTTTCTTAAATAAATTTACATTATTTATGACACATACACTTCTTTGTGTCCTAACGGAATCTTTTCTTGCGTTCCACACGGGTAAAACAAGAAACTTTCGGATATTGACTTAGTAGATCAAATTAATGATATGTCCACATGGTCTAATGCGTACTGCTGCACACTATATACGTCTTTGTTAAAAAGTTTTTCTACTTTCTATAATTAAGTTTGGAAATAATAAGGATATATTTAATTCCAATTTATCGAAGGTCTGATCCAATCTGCTATAAATTGCTTAATATTGCTTACACCTCTCGCTAAACATGTAACCTTCTTGTAACATCACATTTCGACTGTAATTCAGCAAATCTGAAACGTTTTATATGTATAGGCAATAAAAGGTTCCCAGTAAGCTTATTGCTTACTGGGGATATCACACATATTCATACATTTTGTAAGGTATTCAAAATACATCTGTTTTTTAATATTAAAATTGTTTGGTATATGTTTGTAATAAATTTATGTAATAAAATATAAGATTTTTTGCAATATCGACATCTTTCCGTGAATGTTATTGTGTATGGTATGAGACAGTTATAGTCATAAAAAGTTAATTAATAAAATAATATTGTCATAGGTAACGGATTTCATAATAAATACAAAACGTCATCTAAGCAATTTTTTATTTTAAATATTATATTAGTCGATATAATACTAGTTGGAGTGCGCGGACTATTATTTTCAAATAGATAACGCCAATATGTTTTTTCGGTAGAACGCTAGTAAATTACATTTGACACCAATTGTTTGATTTATTCTACTATCAAACGGTTAGTGTAGCTTCTAACGTATAGCACACTACAACAAAATTTTACACATTTCTAACTTTTCAGGATGTTTAAGATGTATTTACTTTATTATTATTTAAACTATTTATGATACGTGTATATTTGTATGTACAATTTCATTATATTTTATTAAAATAAGAAATTATTTACAAAAAGACCCCACTCGCCAATGAATGACCTTGATCTTGACATATGTTGTCAAGGTCACCTGAGTGACCTTCAGAAGTTATTAGGGTGCGTTCCACTTATCGCTCGCAACGCTCGTGGAATCATTTCATCCTTGTTGTTTGTCAAATGTTAAACAAGGACGAAATGATGCTCGCGAGCGTTGTGAGCGATAAGTAAAACGCAGCCTTATTAGTTGGCGGTCGATTTTTATTAAAAAGTTATTAACAAAAAAGTTTGAAAAATATAGAAATTATTTTAAGTACTGAGAGGCATAAACGATTAATATTACGGTTTTTTTTTTTAAGCAAAGAATACTTTATTTTGCGAGAAAGTCGCTGCTTTACCAAAACACAACATTTAAAGCAGTAAATTGTTGATAAATTGAAGTCTTTTTGTTAAAGCAGAGAATACTTTATTTCGCGAAAAAGTCGCTGCTTTACCAAAACACAACATTTAAAGCAGTAAATTGTTGAAACGTAAAAAAACATAAAAAAACGTAATATTAGTCGTTTATGCCTCTCAGTACTTAAAATAATTGCTATATTTTTTAAACTTTTTTTGTTATAATAATAACTTTTTAATAAAAAATGACCGCCAGTTAAAAACTTCTGAAGGTCACTCAGGAGGGTGACCTTGACAACATATGTCAAGATCAAGGTCATTGGCGAGTGGGGTCTTTTTGTAAATAATTACCTTAAAATGTTAGTAAGATAAATGTCTATACAATCTCCAGTACTTTTTTTGTGAATGTTAACATCTATGGTACGATTTTTAAACAATTAAGTCATTTTCTTCTTATTGTACTTGTATTTTTGGACACTATAATAAATGCAGAAGTAGTTGCTAGTTATCTTATAGGTATATGCAAATATTTCTGAAAAAACGGAGGATTTTTGGGTTTTAAATCTTTATAGAAATTATTCTTTTTTCTTCGTCCGAAATCTATTATAATATGTTTATTTTTATAAACTTGCTAAATGTACACAAATTTTAAATTTTTGCTACTAAAATGATACAAACTTAAACATATAAATATAGAAACGTGAAAAATAAACTTAAGTTAATATTTTTTATAAATTTATTGTTAATATAGCAATATCAAAGTTATTTTTATTTTATATCAGCAACCGCAATATAAAACGCTATATGTGTTAAAAAAGTTACAAGTATATATTAGATAAATATAAGGTATATTATGTTCAAAAAAAAAAAAAAATAATTGTGCCAATAAATAGCAGTATATAAATAATTTATTATAAATCAATTGTTTCAAAATCTTTTACAACTCTAGCCTAGATTAATAACTTTAAAAATGCTAAACGGTCAATATTGGTCGTTTAAATTAAACTCGATTTACGTTGTACGTTTAAACGTGAGTTTATCAGTGGTAAAAACTAATATTTTGGTAAACTTTACTTAACCGAATGTCATTACATTAATTTCTTAAGCCGCGTTGGTAAAAACGGGCATTTTAGCCCGCAACTTGGCCCCGAGCGCGGAAAATTCAAATGAGTTTGATTAAAATTTACATTTACGTAATGTTTTTGCTGTTATTAATAAAAAAAACCAGCATTAAACGACGAAACAAATTATAAAATAGCCCAAAATATTACAAGATTTTATTTTAATAAGACAATAATTCTTTATTCATTCAATAAAGGTTCTTATTATACATTTCAATTGCGATAATACAATTAACTTAGCATGATACGAGGAATTTTAAATTGTTTCTTTATATTTACAATTTCTTAATAATTTTTTATAGATTATAAAAATAAAATATTTGCAAATATAGAAAATGTTATCTATTAATTATAAAAAAATTCACAATTACGTTTTGAAACTAATGATATTGCGTAACGTGTAATATAAAAAATATATATCTAAAATACTTACAACATTGAGAAAAATATAAATTTGAAAAGATAAATGCCAGCGAAACGTCTCCTCAATAGTTTCCAATTTTTAAATAATTAGAAAGATAACATCTTTAATATATGTACGAAGCTCCTCGATCACCTCTCGGAAAGACGATGCTTTTTTCTGCAATCGATTGAGTTTCCTTTTCTGCAATTTGATGATCTTTTCCTGTCTCTTCAACGTTTGTTCACAAACAAATAATCTACGACGTAGCGTTGTGGGAGAACTTTCATATCGATTGTGTGTGTGTGTGTGTGTGTGTGTGTGTGCGTGCGTGCGTGCGTGCGTGCGTGTGTGATCGTGTGTGGTTTACAATTCGCTGGGATTTGCAAACTGGAGATGCTGTTGTAGAGTCGAATTGCATGGACGTTAATTCTGTTCCTGCATCATCTGCAAAATTGTCAACGATTTGTTATGATTTCTTATTTCATATATTTTTTCATTTCTCATACATATGTTCATCATTCATCCTTGAATAGTCCTTACCAGAATTGTGAAGTGTCTTCATAGTTATGTCGCTAACATCATGAGAGCTTTTTCTTCTTACCTTGTCAACAGAAATTGGATTGATTGTTAACACATTGTGCGATTCATGATGTGGTACTGAGTTTGTTATAATGTTGCTTTCAGTTGAAGGTGGAATATTTTTCTTAGATGTAAGGAATTCTGCCGAATCAAGAATTAAAAATTATCTTTTTATTACTATAATCATAATTTCTTTCTTAATATTAAAGTGAACATTGGATAAAAATTATAATAAAATTATCAATGTTTAATTTACCTGGAGTTTCATACGGTAAACTATATAGTCACTGGAAGTGAATATTGTTGGAATACTATTTTCCTTCAATGCCCAGTATTTCCCTTTTACTTTCCTCAAACAAGATGCTTCAAAGTAACTTGAACACAAACGACTTGTTTGAGTAGGCCTCCAGTTTAGCAGATTCATATTTCTCAACCATTTATTGAGAAGTTCTGTTTTTTCCAAGGGAAACCTATATAGAATAAATATCAATGAAATGTAAAGCTCTAGAACTAATGTCAAATAATACAACATTTGGAGAATACACCTGAAGAATGAGTAAGGATATTGATGCGAATATTTGCGCTTACACATTATACAGGCTGTCGCCGGGGAATCTCCGAAACAAGTTGGAGCACTATTAAGGAGGTTCTACAGGTATACTCTCTAGTCAGTCGAGAGATGAAGAAAAAATCTTCAAATTCATCAATTCTAAGTATTTATAAAATATTTTCATGAATTTTGAAGATGTTAGAGCTTATATCATACCCGTATTAGTCGAAACGAGGAAAAATTAAAAATATCGTGTAAGTGCTCCTTTGACTCCGGCTTCTTATATGCGAGAAAATGTGATAACGTCACGAACTTGAGTCTCGCTGTTCTGCTCATATGAGCGTGGTCCTTTTCTAGTCAGTGAAGTCTAGTCTGCGTTTACTTTTATGAATTTACAATCCCTGGTAACCATATCCGATAAAAAACGATTAAAAACAGCTATATCTGTATCGTTTTTAATCGTATCTTATCGGTTCTATCGTTGCATATTTAGAAGACAGATAAAACATTAATCGAATTGAATCGGTTTCTATCGTTTTAGGTCCGAATAAGAAAATAACTATACAAATTTTATAGTTATGAATCGTTTTCTATATGTACAATTATTGCCCATCTGAATCAATCGTATATACACGATATAATATGTATCGTTATTTATGGTAATAATTTTACCGTATGCATTAATACGGATATATAAGAATAAAATGATAGACATCTTATCGATATTTATATGACTTAACCGAACCGATACATCTATCGTTTCTTATCAGGATTTTCTGACATACAACTTATCATCTTCTTTATGGCAGCAAATCGGTTCGTTTTCTATCGTATATTAATGATATAAATTGAATCGTTTGAAAACCTTCTACTTTGTATATGTTTGTATAAAGTTAAAACGATAGACATCTCGTCGATATTTATACGATTTAACCGACCGATACATCTATCGTTTCTTATCAGGATTTTCCGACATACAACTTATCATCTTCTGTACGGCAGCAAATCGGTTCGTTTTCTATCGTATATTAATGATATAAATTGAATCGTTTGAAAACCTTCTACTTTGCATATGTTTTTATAAGGTTAAAACGATAGACATCTCGTCGATATTTATACGACTTAACCGAACCGACACATCTATCGTTTCTTATCAGGATTTTCCGACATACAACTTATCATCTTCTGTACGGCAGCAAATCGGTTCGTTTTCTATCGTATATTAATGATATAAATTGAATCGTTTGAAAACCTTCTACTTTGCATATGTTTTTATAAGGTTAAAACGATAGACATCTCGTCGATATTTATACGACTTAACCGCGCGAACACACATCTATCGTTTCTTATCAGGATTTTCCGACATACAACTTATCATCTTCGAAAACAAAGTTCGTCGAAGTATTTTTATGTGTGTGTGTGTGTGTGTGTGTGTGTGTGTGTGTGTGTGTGTGTGTGTGTGTGTGTGTGTGTGTGTGTGTGTGTGTGTGTGTGTGTGTGTGTGTGTGTGTGTGTGTGTGTGTGTGTGTGTGTGTGTGTGTGTGTGTGTGTGTGTGTGTGTGTGTGTGTGTGTGTGTGTGTGTGTGTGATTTGTTATTAAGATTAAAATAATAAAATATTTTATTTGTATTTTAGTGCAATTTTAAATAAGACGTTTCTAATGTAAATGTTGTTTTCATTTCTCTAATAACCGTGAAAATTTTGGCCCTTGGCTTCCTGGTGCTGTTGTCGCAAAGGTGGAAGCTTAATTATTAAAAAAAAATGCAGTTCTTTCTTTATCATAGAAAGATCTCTGATACGGTTTATTTTTCTTTTACACGGTTATAATCCGGTGGCATGTAGAGTAGCAAACATCTAAAGATGTTCTGACTGATTTGATATGTATAGCTGAGAAATTTCAAATTTTTCCAATTTTTTTCTGACAGGGCATCGTAAATAAACGGTTCACTATTAACCATATTAAAAAGACAATTATAGCTACTTTAATACCATTAAAAATTATAGAAACCGATGCACCACTAATAAGAAATTTAGGATGCAAGCCCATGTGTATTGTATCGAGAATTTCTTATAGAGTATCGTGTGAATAAACGAAACTTCAATTATGTTAAAAACTGATTGAAACCGATATAAAGGTAATAAGAAATTTCCGATAGAATCCCAAGTATTTTGCAACGTGAGTTTCTGATAAATTACCGTAAATAAATGATTCACTAATTATATTAAAAACGATAGAGACTGATATATAGCTGATAAGATATTTACGATAGGACTCCAAGTATTTTGTAACGTGAATTTCTGATAGAGTACCGTAAATAAACGATTCACTAACCATATTAAAAACGATAGAAACTAATGTGCAGCTGAGAAGACATTTACGATAAGATTCCAAGTATTTTGTAACGTGAGTTTCTGATAGAATACCGTAAATAAACGATTCACTAACCATATTAAAAACGATAAAAACTGATGTATAGCTGATAAGACATTTACGATAGGATCCCAAGTATTTTGTAACGTGAGTTTCTGATAGAGTACCGTAAATAAACGATTCACTAACCGTATTAAAAACGATAAGAAATTTTGTTATCGTTTTCTATCGGAGATGGTTACCAGGGATGACTCCTCCAAGCCCGACCAATTCATGGAGAAATAAGGATAGAGTCTTACGTGGTATCAAAAGAGGAAAATTTGCTAAAAATAATGTTGTTCTTCGAATGGAAAATGCCCAAAAATCATTGACAGATAAAAGGTTATGTGAGGTGCAGTCGCTGCGACGTTGTTAAATCTCCCTT